>NC_089855.1:2250000-2352500 GCF_036373705.1 Amia ocellicauda
AGGTGCTGGGTGTGGGTGTGAGTGTGAGTGTGGGTGTGAGTGTAGGTGCTGGGTGTGGGTATGAGTGTAGGTGCTGGTTGTGAATGTGAGTGTAGGTGCTGGGTGTGAGTGTAGGTGCTGGGTGTGGGTGTGAGTGTAGGTGCTGGGTGTGGGTGTGAGTGTAGGTGCTGGGTGTGGGTGTTGGTGTGAGTGTGAGTGTAGGTGCTGGGTGTGGGTGTGAGTGTAGGTGCTGGGTGTGGGTGTGAGTGTGAGTGTAGGTGCTGGGTGTGGGTGTGAGTGTGAGTGTAGGTGCTGGGTGTGGGTGTGAGTGTAGGTGCTGGGTGTGAGTGTAGGTGCTGGGTGTGGGTGTGAGTGTAGGTGCTGGGTGTGGGTGCTGGGTGTGGGTGTGGGTGTGAGTATAGGTGCTGGGTGTGGGTGTGAGTGTGGGTGTGAGTGTAGGTGCTGGGTGTGGGTGTGAGTGTAGGTGCTGGGTGTGAGTGTAGGTGCTGGGTGTGGGTGTGAGTGTAGGTGCTGGGTGTGAGTGTAGGTGCTGGGTGTGAGTGTAGGTGCTGGGTGTGGGTGTGAGTGTAGGTGCTGGGTGTGGGTGTGGGTGTTGGTGTGAGTGTGAGTGTAGGTGTTGGGTGTGGGTGTGAGTGTAGGTGCTGGGTGTGGGTGTGAGTGTAGGTGCTGAGTGTGGGTGTGAGTGTAGGTGCTGGGTGTGGGTGTGGGTGTTGGTGTGAGTGTGAGTGTAGGTGCTGGGTGTGGGTGTGAGTGTAGGTGCTGGGTGTGGGTGTGAGTGTAGGTGCTGGGTGTGGGTGCTGGGTGTGGGTGTGAGTATAGGTGCTGGGTGTGGGTGTGGTTGCTGGGTGTGAGTGTGAGTGTAGGTGCTGGGTGTGGGTGTGAGTGTAGGTGCTGGGTTTGGGGGTGTGAGTGTGAGTGTAGGTGCTGGGTGTGGGTGTGAGTGTGAGTGTAGGTGCTGGGTGTGGGTGTGAGTGTGAGTGTAGGTGCTGGGTGTGGGTGTGGGTGTGAGTGTGAGTGTAGGTGCTGGGTGTGGGTGTGGGTGTGAGTGTGAGTGTAGGTGCTGGGTGTGGGTGTGAGTGTGAGTGTAGGTGCTGGGTGTGGGTGCTGGGTATGGGTGTGAGTGTGAGTGTAGGTGCTGGGTGTGGGTGTGAGTGTGAGTGTGGGTGTGAGTGTAGGTGCTGGGTGTGGGTATGAGTGTAGGTGCTGGTTGTGAATGTGAGTGTAGGTGCTGGGTGTGAGTGTAGGTGCTGGGTGTGGGTGTGAGTGTAGGTGCTGGGTGTGGGTGTGAGTGTAGGTGCTGGGTGTGGGTGTTGGTGTGAGTGTGAGTGTAGGTGCTGGGTGTGGGTGTGAGTGTAGGTGCTGGGTGTGGGTGTGAGTGTGAGTGTAGGTGCTGGGTGTGGGTGTGAGTGTGAGTGTAGGTGCTGGGTGTGGGTGTGAGTGTAGGTGCTGGGTGTGAGTGTAGGTGCTGGGTGTGGGTGTGAGTGTAGGTGCTGGGTGTGGGTGCTGGGTGTGGGTGTGGGTGTGAGTATAGGTGCTGGGTGTGGGTGTGAGTGTGGGTGTGAGTGTAGGTGCTGGGTGTGGGTATGAGTGTAGGTGCTGGGTGTGGGTGTGAGTGTAGGTGCTGGGTGTGAGTGTAGGTGCTGGGTGTGGGTGTGAGTGTAGGTGCTGGGTGTGAGTGTAGGTGCTGGGTGTGAGTGTAGGTGCTGGGTGTGGGTGTGAGTGTAGGTGCTGGGTGTGGGTGTGGGTGTTGGTGTGAGTGTGAGTGTAGGTGTTGGGTGTGGGTGTGAGTGTAGGTGCTGGGTGTGGGTGTGAGTGTAGGTGCTGAGTGTGGGTGTGAGTGTAGGTGCTGGGTGTGGGTGTGGGTGTTGGTGTGAGTGTGAGTGTAGGTGCTGGGTGTGGGTGTGAGTGTAGGTGCTGGGTGTGGGTGTGAGTGTAGGTGCTGGGTGTGGGTGCTGGGTGTGGGTGTGAGTATAGGTGCTGGGTGTGGGTGTGGTTGCTGGGTGTGAGTGTGAGTGTAGGTGCTGGGTGTGGGTGTGAGTGTAGGTGCTGGGTGTGGGTGTGAGTGTAGGTGCTGGGTGCTGGGTGCTGGGTGTGGGTGCTGGGTGTGGGTGTGAGTGTGGGTGTGGGGGTGTGTGTGTGGTTGTGGGTGTGAGTGCTGGGCGCTGGGTGTGGGTGTGGGGGTGGGGGTGGGGGTGTGAGTGTGGGGGTGAGTGCTGGGTATGGGGGTGTGTTTTTCTGAAAAGCAAGATATCAATGGAGATATTAATAACTAGCAAAAGACAATGAATGTATATAGAGTAAGGTAATTCTTTTTAGGATGATCCTTCACTTGAACATATTTCTGCAATTTAAAAAAAATAAAACAGTTAATCGGAAGTCAGGAGTCGTAGAACAGATTGTATGACAATATAAGTGACAATCTTTATATGGTAACAATTTATAATAAGATGCTTAATGTTTTATTCATGATTTATAAATATGTAATATATGATTAATATATACTTTATAAAGCATTAATCATGCATAGCAGTTATAGAAATGCTTGCAATGTTCACAAGGTCAAATGGACAGTTTCAAATAATTTATGAACAGGTCATAAAGCAAACTTCACTACTGCTTTGACACATCCCTAATACATTATTGTACATTTTTAGATTATATATGATTTATAAGAGGGACAGTTTGTAGCTACCAGTTTGACTTTCCATGTATTTCTATAACTGGGTTATAACTAATTTATAATGCATCAATGCTTTATAAAGTACATATTAATAATCTATTAAACATAATACAAAATAAGCCAACTGCAAAAATGTGTCTCGCAAATTTTACAAAATCTTCTGAAACTAGACTTTTTTCTAGAATTGCTGCTGATAATGAACACAATCTAAAAATATATATTGTTATGATTGTTTAAAGGAGATGACATTGGCACAATAGGGCCAGCACTTGTTTCTGAGTCCTGGCAGTCCAGGGTCCATCCCAACCTGCCAGTTAGACTGTACGGCTTCACACAAGCAGAGTCCTCCAGCGTGTTCTGGGTGGGGGATGGCTCTGGAGACGCCCTGTTAGGAATCGTGTACACGGACCGACACAGTCCCACAGGGAGGCTCTCCAGTGCCCAGACAGAGCGCTCCGACAGGCAGTGTGCATACAGAGCCCCCGGGGACAGCAAAGCAGCCCTGGCCCCCATGGTGCAGGTCTGTGGAGAGCTGCTGCTGCTGGGGAATGAGTTACAGAGCAACACAGGTGAGCCAAAACTATTCACTGCTCTTTTAGCATGCAGAATATTACCTGATTAAATCAATGTATCTCTCTATCTATCTGTCATATATTCCCCCCCACTATCTCCCGAATTCTGAACAGCATCCCAGACATTCCATTATTCACCACCATGTTCCAGCAACCCCAGTCTCTCGTTGGTCCAGCACTTACAGCCACTGACAACTGCCTTCCTCTGACCCTAATATGTATGTATATATCACTTTGTTGCACTCATATGCTGTGAAGTTTTGTTTTGCCTGGTGTTAAATTTCTGAGCATTCACTCCCAGTGTTTGCCTCTTTGTATACCAGTCCTGTGTTTTCCTTACTGACTACTGATTCTTGGATTCTCCAGACCTGTTTGTCTAATCACTTGACCCCCCAGCCTGTTTCCTGACTACAAACTCTGTCTCAGCCTGATTGTTTCTGTTTATTGGCTTGGACTTCTTGCCCCTTCTGACTCTCCCCTGTGCCCCGCACGTGGGTCCACCCCTCTGGCGTCCCCAGAGTTGTATTTCTGTTGTGTGGGTCCATGCACAGCCTCTCATAAAGAGCTGCAGATTATGGTGCAGTGCTGTGGGTGTCCTGTGTCTCCCAGGTGTGCTTCTCACAGATGTGGTCTCTCAGCCCCAGCTCTCAGTGACTGCGCAGCTCAGAGACTCGGTCACTCTGCACTGCTCCGTCTTCAAGACCCATCCAATGACACTGGCTTGGCTGAAGCAGGACGTCGGCCAGATGCCCAGATACATAGCGACGCTGTCTAAGTACTCACAGGAGATGGAGCTCCAGGATGAGTTTAAAGAGGGTCGCTTCACAGTGCAGAACACGAGCAAAAGCTTCGACCTCCAGATTTCGCACATTCGCTCTTCAGACGTGGCCGTGTATTACTGTGCAGCCTTCATGTACCGACGGGTGGCTTGTGGGAATGGGACTCTGCTGTTACTGAAAGGTAAGACCATTGAGCAATGCTGCAACGGCCTCTGTTGAGTGTAGAGAATATGTGTTTCTAACTCTGTACATGTTTGGGCAGGTTGCAGTGCAGGTCCATTTATTCTGTATAATTAAGATTTCAATCTCATGATAATAACCATCATCCAGGTTTTCAACCATGAATCTGAGGCAAAACTAAATTCATAAAGATGAAAAGTCTAAAATCCAGCTAAATAGAGTGTTACAGATTGTAGAAATGTGTAAAAATTACCAACCCATACTTTACTGATTCAGTCTCAGGGTCCGTCAGCAGGAGAGTGGAGCAGCAGCCGGCGTCTGTCCCCGTCCAGCCAGGAGACAGTGTGACTCTGCAGTGTACAATACACACTGAGACCTGTGCAGGAGAGCACAGTGTTCATTGGTTCAGGCATGGCTCAGGAGAAGCCCTTCCAGGACTCATTTACACCCATGGGAACAGGAGTGATCCGTGTGAGAGCAGCTCTGGGCCTGGGCTTCCTGCACAGGGCTGTGTCTATGAGCTCCCCAAGAGGAACCTCCGCTCCTCTGACGCTGGGACTTACTACTGTGCTGTGGCCACATGTGGGCAGATCCTGTTTGGCAACGGGACATGGCTGGAGTTTTCAGGTTGGCTACTTTAAATATTCTTACTCCACTGCAATTTTTTAAGCTACTTTATGAAACATTTAAATTCCAAATGTTTGAGGTTTTTCAAAAAAAGTATCACTTTTCTTCTTTGATTTCTTGCACAGCCACAGACATCCGAGTCTGAGCTTAGCTGAGAAATCCTTATTCAATCCACAGTTGCAACTTGTATAACAATATAGCAGTTACAGTTTTTGTGAATTATATTTTATGATATCTTATAATGTAAATACGTATATGCACATATACTATATAAATTCATGATATCAACTTTCATCTGACGAATCTCAGATGTTCTAAATGAAGGAGAACAGTTTTATCAGCTTCATTTTCTGACAAACCCTTATTAATGCTGTCTGCTGCAGCCGTAGTAAATTAAAGGGAAGCAAAGTGAAATCATGGTAAAGGTAGAGAAGTACAGGATAGTAAACCATGATACTCACTACTGAAAACCCTGGCAAAGTAGATGCATGGTACTGTACAGCCAGAGGAAAACTGCCTAGTTACCATGCAGATTTACCATGGTATAAGAGAAGACACAGATGGACAGTTTCTTATTAGACTAACTAAGTGTAATTACTGTAACTAAGCATAAAGAATCAATGAGAAAACAATAGAAATAAAGCAGGTCATATAATGATTTGTTTTCTTAAACACGAGTCTGATTGAAACTTTGCGCTGGAGCAGCAGGATCCTGGTTGGCCGGCGCTGGTTTTGTGGCTGTGTGGGCGCTGGCCGGGCTGGGCTTGGTGTCTCTCGCGCTCCTTGCTGTCCTGGCCTTCAGGGTGTGGTCTCGGCACAGGGCTGCCCGGCGTGCAGGTGAGCTCGTTGTCTCAGCCATCGTGGCTGTTGAGCAGACGAACATGGGAACCTGTGTGATGATCTGTTACAACTTTCTAATGGCTTCCTGTTTGCTAGTTTAAAATTTACCTGAAGAGGGCAGGGTAGAAAAACTATTACACAGAATTGGCCTTACTGCCTGCCTCTCTCTCTCTCTCTCTCTCTCTCTCTAGATCTTTGTCAGGCAGCAGAAGATTTCTCCCTCCCCACATCCGCTGAGACCACAAGCAGTCAGGTAACACTGTACAATGTCACTGACCACGTCAAAGCCTGTGTGTTTGTGTGCACTATTTGGCCACCGTGTGTCACACACTTGCACAGCTGTTGAAACACAGGATGAAGAGTCTGAGCTGGTCTTTGTTTTCTCTGCTGCAGGACGCTGAGGTGACCTACACGACCGTGGAGCTCGGTCAGAGAGGAAGGAAGCACAAGCAGAGGAGGAGAGAGCGAGAGCAGGTGGATGGGGTGGTCTACACTGACATCAGATATCACCACAGAAAATGAAAGCCGTCCCTCAGCGATGCAGACACTTTCGATGTCTCTGTGCGTCAAGAAAGGAACTCCTTCAGACATGCAGAACCTAAGACTAATTTAAAACAAGCCCCTCTCCTCTACTAATGGGATTATCGTACCCCTAGATGGCCTGAAATCCTGGTATAAATATCAGCCTTCTGAGAATCTGTCTTCATTTGACCCCTGTGGTGCTTGACCTGTTATGAACTGTTATTCTAATTGGGCTCAATGATGGTCCATCTCTAATATATTTATTTTATAAAGCAGTGTGATTGGTGCACCACTGCCACGCCCTACAGATGAGCTCTGGGCAGCCTGGCTCTTTTACCGCCTTGCTGAGAGTGTTGGGCCGAGCTCAGAGCCCTGTGAAGGCTCTGTGAGGTCGAGTCTGAGGTTCCATGACCATTACATCCAGCAAATCTTAATCCTAACTTGAAACCTAACCTTAATACTAAAAGTAATAATAAAGTCCCTCTATCCATTGAGATCTTTCTGTTTCCACAAACTTGAGTGGACCCACTTTATCCACCAGGGGGATCTGAACAAATGACCACAGGAACAGACTTGTCTTTATCTGTCACATTTTAGACATTTGACTTTGTCATTCTCTAGATTTGAATAAAAAATATATTTTAAAAAGTGTGTTTTTCCTGGCTCCCTTACTTTGCTGCTGTCTGTAAAAATCCAATCACAAGAATAGTGCTTTTCCAGCAGATATATGTCATGAAAACAGGGCACTGCTCAGGTAATGCAGAACACGGGCATACGGAGCTCAGTGAGACGGTTGGCCGGCACTGTGCTGCTGATTCAAAATAGCATGACTTTACTGTAAGAGGCACAGATCATTGGCAGGAAACAGAGGGATCTTATAATCCCTTGCCAATGGACATCTGTCCACTCCACTGGACACTCGGGCAAGCCAGCTGAGGAGTTGCTTAAGTCGCCACAGTTAAGTATTTTTCTCTCCTGTTTCCTAGTTTAGTTAAGAGTTACATTGATTGTTTATGTGGTTACTTGTTTAGCTACAAATTATATATCTTGCACCTGTTTTCTAGTAAGAGCATCAACTGTTTGTTAGGTAATTTAACAACTTAGCACACTCGACACACACTTTCTGTAAAACAGAAGCGTTACATTGCAGGCTGTGATTATTTAGCATTTATTTAGCATTACTACGAGCTATTGTTCAGTGTAACTGCGTGTGTCTGGCACTGTCTTTGTCTGTATTCAGATATTAAGCAACCAGTAATTGTGCTATTAGCAGTCCTGCGTGGGAGGGAGGGCCATCCTGACCAGCCTTGTGTCTTTCAACACAACGCAGGTGCGCAGTCTTAATTAGTTACAGGTGTCGTATTTAACAGCCCCCTGGACCCCTGCGGCAGCAGTGAGTACCAGCAGCCTCCAGTGTCCCCCTTCCGAAGGGCCCCGTCTCCAAAGGGCGGGGACTCTAGCTGCGGGGACACTAGCGAGGAAAAGACTGCAAGGAGACGCCGCACAGCAACAACAGGCAACCATGATGATCTCTCCGATTCCTGTCCTGCTCAGTCTTCTCGGTGTGCAGCTGCACACCATTGCTTCCCTAATCCCTCCAACCTCATCTCTCTGCCTCTCCCCTCCTCCTCCCTCCCTACTACTCCACTCTCTGGGGGCCTGTGGAACTGCCACTCAGCTTCCAACAAGGCCGACTTCATCTCTGCCTTCGCCTTCCACCAGTCTCTGGATTTCCTCGCTCTCACCGAGACATGGATCTCCCCAGACAACTCTACCACCCCTGCTGCCTTATCCTCTCACTTTGTCCTGTTCCACTCCCCTCAACTTACCGGGCGGGGAGGAGGAACAGGGCTCCTGCTCTCCCCTTCTCTCCTCTTCTCTGTCCCCCTCTCTCCTCTATCTCAACCTACAGCTTTGAATTCCATGCAGTGGAAATCACCTCTCCCTCTCACCTCTTCCTTCTAGTTCTCTACCGTCCCCCTGGTCCACTCGCCTCCTTCCTGGATGAACTCGACTTTCTTCTCTCCTCCCTCCCCTCACTGTCCTCACCTACCATCCTCCTGGGAGACTTCAACATCCACCTCTCCAACCCTTCCCACTGTGCCGGATTTCTTCCTCTCCTTCACTCCTTCTCTCTCTCCCCATCTCCCCCCACTCACAGGGCCGGCTGCCAGCTAGACCTCATCTTCTCTAGAGGCTGCTCCCCTTCAACACTCTCCGTGACACCCATGGACATCTCGGACCACCACTTCATTTCCTTCTTCCCTTCCCTCCCCTCCCTCCCGACTCCACCCACTCCCTCTGTCACCTTCCGCCGTAACCTCCGCTCTGTCTCCCCCTCCACCCTTGCCTCCACTGCCCTCACTCTCTTACCTTCCATTGACTGTTTTTCCCATCTATCTGTCAACTGTGCTACCTCCTCTTTGTTCTCCTCCCTCACCTCCTCCCTTGACTCTCTCTGTCCTTTCACGTCTCGTCCTGCCCGTCCTTCCCCTCCTCAGCCTTGGCTCTCTGCTGTTCTCCGTGCAACCCGAACTAGTCTGCGTGCCGCCGAACAGAAGTGGAAAAGGACCAAACTCCCAGCTGCCCTCGAACTCTACCGCTCTCTACTGTCCACATTCTCGTCCTCTCTCACCTCAGCCAAGAAGTCTTACTTCCAATCACTCTTTGAATCCACTGTCAACAACCCCTGCAAACTCTTCTCCACTTTCTCCTCCCTCCTTGCCCCCACTCCCCCTCCTCCTCCCTCATTTCTCACTGCTGATGATTTCGCCTCCTTCTTCTCCTCCAAGATTGCAGACATCCGCAGGCTCTTCAACAGTCCCCCCTCCTCTCCCATCACACCCAAACCTCCCACCAACCAAGCTTCCTTTTCTTTTCCACTCTTCCTCACCTTCTGCTGATCTCTCCATCTCAATCCCCTTGGAATGCACCACACTCTCTCCTTCTTCTTTTGATAAAAAAAACCCCTCGATCCTGCGCTCTCCTACACCCAGCACATCACCACACTGACACGCACCTGTAGATTCTTCCTGAGCAACATACGCCGGATCCGTCCCTTCCTCACCGACTACTCGACTCAGCTGCTCATCCAGTCCCTGGTCCTCTCTAGGAAGTCACTTACTGTACTTGTATTATATTTTGAATTGCTATGTTTTATTTAAATTGAATTTGTAATGTTGATGCCTTTACTTAACTGTATTTTTGCACTTTGGCTTGCACTTATGTTGTAAGTTCCCCTGGGTAAGGGCGTCTGCCAAAAAAAAAAAATACAAAAAATAATAATAATACTGTTGCAGAGTCGAAACAGGGACATGCCTGACTGAGGATCGGCTTCTGCAGGACGAAACGTCCCAGTAACACGTGGCCCGTTTCCACTGCAGCACAGTGTGGAGTGCGGCCCGTAGACTGGAGACAGAGATCTTCACTCCTGATGCTGAGACACTACACAGCACTGGTGATAAAGACACTTCATTTAAGGAAGCTAAGATCAAACCTTAATCATAATAATTAATTAATTTAACAAAACAGATTCTGTCCTATAAACCAGACATGCATAGCTAAACATACACTTACTCATTCGAAAATGTTTACAGAGTTTACAGAATGACACAGAGCTCTCGCAGTGGAAAATGTCTTCTCTTAGAAAATGTGTCCTTCCTTTAAACTTCACCACACCCCCTGGGTCAGTCACTCTAGTTCACTTCACACAGCCTCCATACCAAACAGCTGCGCTCATTGACTCTGAGGTCTCTAGGGAAGAAGGCTGTCTTCAGACACAAGCTCTGCCACAGCAATGAACCACCGCACTCTTCTGCTGTTTTCAGCATCATGTAAGTTCGCACTCAATGAGTTACCGTCTGGTTTTTCTCAACAGGGAAACCCTGAGAACAGCGTGTCTATTTATTTTCTTGCAGTCATCACAATGCGGGAGTGGTGTCCTCTAGACATGTAGTAAACTGCAGCAGTGAAGCTTGTGTGCAGGCGTGTCTCTGGGTGCTGTGGCGCTGTGACCGGGTCCTGCGCTGCTGTGTTGCAGGTTTGATGGTGTCCTGGCTCCTGCAGCCTGCACTCTCTGTGACGGCCTCGCTCGGGGACTCAGTCTCTCTGCAGTGCAGCGCGGCCGGGGGGAGCTCTCGGACCTTTGTGTGGCTCAGACAGGAGGTAGGCAAGGCTCCGGAGATCCTGTGCAATCTTTATGGTGCCACCGCCTCTGTGAATCAGGAGACAAGAAACAGACAAGGATGCAATTCTACTCTGCAAATTCCCAGTGCTGGACCATCGGATATGGGGAATTATCTGTGTGCAGAACTGACTGCCTCTGACACCATTCAGTTCAAGAACAGCATTTTCTTGAGCATTAAAGGTAGAGTTCCACACAAGCTGATTGAAATAATTTGGTTGTCCAATCTGGCTTCATAATGTCTGTCTCATAGACAGATCAAATAATGTATAACATTAAGAATATGATTTATAATACCTATTATAAAGAGAAATTAATGCATGTTCACAATTTATGTTCTGAGAGATACCAGTATCTTACTAGAGTTGAACTCTGTTCAGATTTTGCAGGAGTGATGAACGAGTCACAGGTTTCTGAGCCTCCCCAGCCCACTGGTCATCCCAGCCCTCCTTGCACGGTGTTCAGCATCGCCCATACGGAGCGCTCCAGTGGGTACTGGGTGAGCAACGGCCCAGGACAGCCCCTGACAGGACTTGTGTACACAGACCGACGCAGGACCGCTGCGGCTCTCCCCAGCTCTCAGACTGGACAGTGTGCGTACAGCCTCCGCAAGCACACGTCCCCGCTCCTGCTCTCCGAGTCCCAGCTGTGTTCAGTGTGGACCTGCGGAGAGCTGCTCTTCACAAATAAACTAAAGGGCGACTTACAGCCCTGTGCCTCTCAGTGTAACATATTCATAAAATACACAATCCTATATCCCAAAGCAATGTCATTGATGATGTGATAGAGCTGGAAAAGCAACTTTAACATCAACAAAGTTGAACATGATTATAGCTGCTAAGTTTTTATAAGACGGTTAATATTAAATTAATGGGGTGTTTGTTAAAAATAGCATTTTTAAGATGTATTAAATGTACTGTTTCCAGCTGCTGACAGCTAGTAGCAAAGCATACAGTAAAAGTCTGATAGTACTGATCTGGAACATGTTTAAATATAAAAGGGAAGTTATTCAGTACTGCTGAAAGATCAAAGTAAAAACGTTTTAGAAAAGATTTATTAAAATAAAGGAATAACACTTCAAATAATATAATGAATATATGTGTCACAGTTCCCTAGCCCTGACCCTCTTCCTCCACTAGAGGCCGCCAATGTTCCCTTGCCGTTTCCTGTTCCCTTCACTGCTTTCCTTTTTTCATTCTATCAATTAACATTCCTCCTCACCCTTGTGCACTTCTGCTTCTGTCCTTTGTTCTCATTGGTCCTGATCTTGATTTCCTAGTTTCTGCTCTCTTTTATAAACCCCTCACTGCCCTCACTCTTGGCAAAGTGTTGTCAGCTCTACCTGCTTCTCCGTAGCGCCTTGTTCTCCGTAGCGCCTTGTTCTCCGTAGCGCCTTGTTCTCCGTAGCGCCTTGTTCTCCGTAGCGCCTTGTTCTCCGTAGCGCCTTGTTCTCCGTAGCGCCTTGTTCTCCGTAGCGCCTTGTTCTCCGTAGCGCCTTGTTCTCCGTAGCGCCTTGTTCTCCGTAGCGCCTTGTTCTCCGTAGCGCCTTGTTCTCCGTAGCGCCTTGTTCTCCGTAGCGCCTTGTTCTCCGTAGCGCCTTGTTCTCCGTAGCGCCTTGTTCTCCGTAGCGCCTTGTTCTCCGTATCTGTTTCTCTTGACCTCCTGGATTTCGACCTTTTGTCTGTGACCTCGACCTCGCCTTTGGATTTTCCTTGGTTTCTGTCTGCTCATTGCAGTAGCTCTGCACTTGGGTCCTTTCTCTATCAGCTTAACGGTCCTCTCACGAGGTAACCGTGACAGAACACTTTGCTGCTAAATGGACCCAGCGATGCTGACCGCCTTCGCTACCCAGGGGGCCATGATCAGGGAGAATACGTGGCTGCTCCAAGGGCTTATTGCCAAACTGATCCTGGTGCTGGAGCGCCTTCCCATGCAGCAGTCTCTCCCGGTCGCCCAGCCAAAGTTCCAGGCCCTGGTCCCGACCCCTGCCACCCGTCCAGAGGTCCCGAACCCGGGCGCCGCCGCTAAACCAGTCATCCCGTTCCAGATCCCGGCCGCCGCTGAACCAGTGATCCCGTTCCAGATCCCGGGCGCCGCCCAGCCCGAGTGACCAGCGGTCGCCGCCTTCGCCACCGCTGCCGCCCAGCCCGAGCAGTCGCCGGCTCCGCCCTCGACGGTCCTGGCACCTGTGTCTACGGCTCCGTTGCCTGATGCTTCCATGGCACTGCCTCCTGCAGCTCTACCTCCCGAACCTATTACAGTTCCCAAGACACCGCCTTCTTCGGCTCCCAAGGCTTCCATGCCTCCTGATGCTTCCACGGCACTACCTCCTGCTGCTCCACCTCCCAAAACCACTACAGCTCCCAAGGCTTTCATGCCTCCAGACACTTCCATGGCTCCGCCCCCTGAGACTGTGTCGCTTCCTATGATGCCTTCTCCTGTGGCTGAACTTCTAAGGCTCTGCCTCCCAAGTCTCCCACGGCTCTGTCTTCTCTGGCTTCTATAGCTCCGCCCATCAAGACCTCCTTGGCTTCCACGGCCCCTGCAATTTTGCCTCCCGAGGTCCCTTGGGTTCCGCCTTCCCAGGCTCCGCCCCCAGAGGAATTTACGACTCCGCCTTCTATGGCTTCCATGGCTTCGCCTGTCAAGACTCCCCTGGCTTCCACGGCACTGCCTTCTGTGGCTTTCACAGTTCCTGCAATTGTGCTGTCCACGGTTCCTGCAATTATGCCTCCTGAGGTCCCTTCGGTTCCACCTTCCCAGGCTCCGCCCCCAGAGACATTTACCACCCCATCTTCTATGGCTCCACCTACTGAGGCTTTCATACCTCCCGAGGTATCAACCGTATCGCCTCATGAGACTGCGCCTCCCTTGCCTCTGCCTTATGAGGCTTCTACCGCTCTGCCTCCCTTGGCGCCGCCTCTTGTGGTTCCGCCTTCCTTGTTGCCATCCCCTGAGACTGCAACTCCTTCGACTCCCGAGACTTATGTGGCTTCAACAGCTCAGCCTCCCGAGGCCTCCGTGGCGCCGCCTTCCACAGTTTCCCTGTCTCCATCTCCCAAGCCTTCCAAGACTCCACCTCCGACGACTCCGCTTCCTACAGCTTCCATGGCTTTGACTTCCCAGGTCCCGGCTTCTGTGCCCTCATCAGTTCCGTCCACTGAACCTCCAGCACCTCCTCTGCCTGACCCAGACCCTACCTCTTTCTGGAGATCGCCTTCCAGTTCTCCAGACTCTGCATCTGTCCGGAAACTACCTTCCGGCTCTTTGGATCTCACCTCTGTCCTGCAATTGTCTTTCAGACCTCCAGACCCTGTCTTTGTCCCGTGGTCGTCTTCTAGACCTCCTGAACCCGTTCCTGTCCTGTGGCCGTTCCTCAGACCTCCTGAACCTGTTCCTGTCCTGAGATCGCCTCCCAGACCTCCTGATCCCGTTCCTTACCTGTGACCATCCTTCAGACCTTTTGCCCCTGCCTTGTGGCCACCTCCCAGACCTCCCGACCTTGCCTTATGGCCACCCTATAGAAATCTTGCCCTTTCCCTCCTTCTTGTCTTCTGTTTCCCCACTACCTTTAGCCCTGATCTTCTTTCCTGTGGCTTTCCCTGCTGTATCTAGTCTTATTCGGCTGCGCCGAGCGTGGAGGGTGGGGTACTGTCACAGTTCCCTAGCCCTGACCCTCTTCCTCCACTAGAGGCCGCCAATGTTCCCTTGCCGTTTCCTGTTACCTTCACTGCTTTCCTTTTTTCATTCTGTCAATTAACATTCCTCCTCACCCTTGTGCACTTTGCTTCTGTCCTTTGTTCTCATTGGTCCTGCTCTTGTTTTCCTAGTGTCTGCTCTCTTTTATAAACCCCTCACTGCCCTCACTCTTGGCAAAGTGTTGTCAGCTCTACCTGCTTCACCTAGCCTTGTTCTCCTTAGCGCCTTGTTCTCCTTAGCGCCTTGTTCTCCTCTCTCGCTTTGTGTTCTGTATCTGTTTCTCTTGACCTCTTGGATTTCGACCTTTTGTCTGTGACCTCGACCTCGCCTTTGGATTTTCCTTGGTTTCTGTCTGCTCATTGCAGTAGCTCTACACTTGGGTCCTTTCTCTATCAGCTTAACGGTCCTCTCACGAGGTAACAGTGACAATATGAATGTATTTAGAAATGTCCACCCATCAGACTGAGTGTAGAACAGATAGATAGTAAGTGTAAATCCTCTGCTGCCGTCTGACAGAATTAACACTGGCTGAACTCAATCTGCAAACCACACTGCACTGAAAAACAAAGTTACTGCTTGAATATCACAAAGACACATATTACATTGTTATTATTGTTATTGTTTTTTATTCACTCGAATGGGATTGTGACTGGGTCAGCTACATTTTACTGCGTAAACACTTTAGGTTAGGCTACACTAACAGTATTTAATCAATGTATAATAACCAAGCTATTATCTTACCAAATATATATGTATATAGATATATATCTCTCACTTCCCTCTGATAACGCTGCCCCCCATGTGAGGCTGTGAGCTGCAGTGTGGCTCTGTGATGTCATTATTCATGGCACAGGCCCATTAAACGCTGCACTGCGCTGTGTCCTGCCCCTCCCTGTGAGCAGAGGCTGCTGATTGGTGTGCTGGAGCAGGAGGGCTGCAGGGCTCCACCCCCATCTCACTCTTGATTGGCCGGCTGAGCACTTCCTGTGAACAGAGGTGAACTAACTGGTGACGACCAGGACTGGATCACATGGTTTAACACTGCATTAATGGCAGGCATTCAAAGTGCATGAATATCTGAATGATAAACAGCACAACACCGCCAAATCAAGCAGGCTGTTCAGTGACATATTGAGCCACCAATCTCATCTATCTTTATGAAAAAGTGTCCATAATATCCCCTTGATATTTATTGAGCCAAGCCATAATGCCATCTCAAAGACTATGCACCTCTTGCAGATAACATGTAAGCTGAGAAGGGAGGCTTTTGTTCTCATGTAATTCTTTATCAGTGTGATGTTAATGTCACCTTATGCTATAATTAACACCATTAGGCAACTGTTTTGATCCAAAATAACACTTGGAGTCCAGCATCCTTGGTTGGGCACATGTATAAACCCTAACCCAGAGGTGAGCACCGACCCTGACTCTAAACTAAACCTCAGACCTATATGTTGTAGAAATAAGTGAAACACAGAAGTCACAGTCTGGAGTCAAGAATGGACAAGCAGTTTGTGAAAAAGGACATCGGTGGACAAGATACAACACAAAGAGCGCTCATACAATATCTCAGCCCATGAAGACAGACTCACAGCCTCTACATTCACCAAAACTAAGACCTAGCAGGAAACATCTCCTTACTGGGGTTCATGCAAACAAGCGAGACACACAGAAGCTGGAGAGACAGGCAAGTTCAAAATTGAATGTATGAAGCTGTAGACATTTAGCACCATTGCAGTCTAATTGAATTAGTGAGTGAAATATGTCAGACTTGTGGTGATTTTGAATTAATCGTAAAGATAGATATTATGATCATATAAGAACACAAGCCCCCCCTCAGTCTATACGTGTTATCTGCAAGAGGCGAATAGTCTTTGAGATGTCTATATATAGCATTGTAACTGAACCGCTTAGTAGCCAATCAAATGACAGTCTAATGTGCTCAGTCCTTTCATCTATAGATTTGTAATCTTCAGTTCAGACAGAACACTTCATTGAGAAGAACAAATAGAGAAGACAAACTCTAACAGAGTACAATGAACATAATCTTATTTCTCCTTTCATTTTGCTCTAAAGCAGGTAAGGCTTAGTGTTGTTCACAAATCTGTATGACAGTCCTCAGTGAAACAACACATTTCAAAAACATTAAAGCATTTAACAGCAAGAAAATACTTTTCATTAGTATACATTTAATGTGTCTGTTGGAAAACTAAAAATCAGATTATCTTAATGTAAAGTAAATTAAAATAAATTGAAGATGTTCTGGTAAATATATACACAAATATACAAGATTAAGTTAATTTCCATATATTGCTGGTATATCTTTAGCTTTTCTTACAACATGTTCTTTCGGTTGCTTTATTTATTGATATCATTAAGATGCTGTGTTTGCGAAAGCAGGAGATCATGTTCAGATGTATGTCGTCCTCCCTGTGTTTTCCAGGTCTGCTTCTCTGTCAGCTGTTTGCTCAGTCCCCTTCCTCTGTGACAGTGGAGCTCGGAGGTTCAGTTACCCTGAGCTGCAGCGTTTCCAAGAGTTACTCAAGCAATGCCTTGGTCTGGATCAAGCAAGCATTGGGGAAACTCTCAATATCTATAGCATCGTTTCAAAATAATGAGGCTTCATTCCAGTTTGAGTTTTACAACAACAAGCGCTTTGCAATAGATAGAAGAGGTGATTATTTTAATCTCAAGATTTCCAACATTAATGCGTCAGACGTTGCCAGATACTACTGTGGAGCAATCAGGGACACAGCAGTGAGATTCGGATCTGGAACTTCAATACGACTGAAAGGTGAGTCCAGCAATTCACTACTACTGGATTTGCATTGAGTTACAGTGATACTATTGAGGCGGCATCATCTCTAAAAGGCCGTCCACTCACAATATCATAAAGAAATGTATTACAGGATCGTCCAAATATTCTCCCTATAAAAGCAGTGCTTGTGTTTGGCTGTGTGTCACTAGATGCAGCGCTGGAGGCAGATTGAGTTGCCTGCTGCAGTACAGATCTCTCACCCGTGTGTTTCTGTCAAAAAGACTAGGATCTCATTTCACAATTCATAAATACATGCAAAGAACAAAACTCAAAGCTGCAGTGCTTCTCATGATGCAAAAACTAATGTATTGAGTAATATAATAATAATAATAATAATAATAATAATAATAATAATAATAATAATAATATACTCTCATTGATAAATATATAACTTAAATGCCTTATAGATATTCTTCATAAATGCTACAATAACAATACTAAAATTAGCTCCATGTCTTAAAATAATTAATAATAAAAATAACTAAACAAATACAAGATACAAATATACTTTAAGTGGCGGAAAAAGCTGACAAAGCCAGAAAAGATGAGACGTGTTTAGATAAGTTTATATATTAATTGTGTTTATAAACAGAAATTGGGCAAATAATTGAGAAAACAGCTACGTCAGGATGTAAAGATTCAGATTACTTTATATAACACAATCTCAACTGTATATTAACCCTTACACTACTGATCCAGGCTGCAATGTGTTACTGTAAACCATACTGTCACTCTCTCAGGCTCAGGGTCCGTCAGCAGGAGAGTGGAGCAGCAGCCGGCGTCTGTCCCCGTCCAGCCAGGAGACAGTGTGACTCTGCAGTGTACAATACACACTGAGACCTGTGCAGGAGAGCACAGTGTTCATTGGTTCAGGCATGGCTCAGGAGAAGCCCTTCCAGGACTCATTTACACCCATGGGAACAGGAGTGATCCGTGTGAGAGCAGCTCTGAGCCTGGGCTTCCTGCACAGGGCTGTGTCTATGAGCTCCCCAAGAGGAACCTCCGCTCCTCTGACGCTGGGACTTACTACTGTGCTGTGGCCACATGTGGGCAGATCCTGTTTGGCAACGGGACACGGCTGGACATTGCAGGTAGGCTGCATATTTTAATTGATTATTTCATTTGTATACAAACGGTACCTTATCAGTGTTATTTAATCATTTATTATTATTAGTCTGAGTGTCGAAACATTGTCTTGTTCTCTTACAATAACGTTATTATTCTTCCCATCGTCATAACACTAACTCCTCCTGCACTGGAAAAAAATGAATTGTGGGTCAAGTAAATTATACATATTTAATTTTCTTAAATATTACTTAAAACATTGTTTATGTTACTCGTACTAAAATCACTTAAATAAGTTAAGCTGTGACATATATGCAGGTGCTGCCACAGGGGATGCTGGGAGATGGACTTTAATTTGGTCAGATCAGTTAATTGGACGGTTGGACGTTTATTCCATTGTATCACCGCTGTGTGGTTTACCTGTCTGTCTCTCACTGTGTTATGCCTACACTTGTGTTTGTTCCCCCATGACTCATGACTATTCGCGCTGAGAGTAGCCCCCTGTTTTATTCTGAGTTTGTCAGTTCTATGTGCTGCCTGTTCTAAAAGGTAGAGTGTAAGTGCATGTGAGAAATAAAAAACACACGTTCACTCTATCTTGGTGGTCAAGCAAACTAATGACAACAGTAATTAAGTTTGTATATGTTGAAAACAAAATCCAGTTGAAAATACTTAATAAAAATTGTTCAAGTTGTTACACATATTTCTTTTAAGTATTTGCAACTTGCAGTTATTTTAGATTTCCAGTACTTAATTTTGTATACATTTTTAAAATTGAAGGTACTTAAATGATTTAAGGTCCACAAACTACACAAAATTAAGCAATTCTTTAGGAAATTTGTCCATAGCACTGTTCTCTCAATATTATGTGTAATATTCTATTATAAGTTGTTGTAGTTTTATATAGTATATATATATAATAAGTAATTGTACTGGTAATGACAATAACAATGACACACATTGCCCATCGCAGGTGACCGCAGTGAGGCAGGAGGCAGTGCGGAGGGCCCAAGTGGCTGCGGGGGCCACAGTGCGCTCTCTCTCAGTGTCCTGGCTTTGGCTGCAGTGCTCTGTGTGTTTGGGACGCTCGTCACAGCGCTGCTGTGCAGGAGACACAGAGCAGGGACGGGTCCCCAGGGTGCTGGTAGGCTGCTTTACACTGCACTGCAGATGACTGTGCTCAGAGTGTGCTCTATTACTGTTTCAATAACCAACAAGTGGGACGCACATGAATTGCAATATGATTAATCTTTATGATCAAAACTTTTCTGAATCATCAATGTTTGTTTTTGTCTTGAATGCCAATCTGCATTACTAATGATGCCCTAACAATATGAGGGTCCTAATAGAGAACTCCACCTCAATGCAGACTGAAATCTTATCTGTCCCTGTCACTGGTAGCCTCTCTGTCCCACAATCCCCTGGGCCGGGCAGTCTCTGCATCACCTCTCTCTGCTGTGTTTTCAGAAGCAGCTTCTGGACATCCTCCTCACAGTGACCAACACTGCAGCCCTGCCCACGGCACAGACACAGAGTCACAGGTACACAGTCCTCTGTCCACAGACACAGAGTCACAGGTACACAGTCCTCTGTCCACAGACACAGAGTCACAGGTACACAGTCCTCTGCCCACAGACACAGAGTCACAGGTACACAGTCCTCTGCACACAGACACAGAGTCACAGGTACACAGACACAGAGTCACAGGTACACAGTCCTCTGCTCACAGACACAGAGTCACAGGTACACAGTCCTCTGCACACAGACACAGAGTCACAGGTACACAGTCCTCTGCACACAGCCTCTCACACACGGGTCACACTGAACAGTAACTCACATGATTTCTGAGTGAAGGATCAGTGTTTCACACGTGTTACTGGTACATGACTGTGTTCCAGCAGAGAGGAGAAAGAGACGTGCTGGCGTACGCAGCCCTGGATTTTGATCAGAATAAAAGGAAAGCTGGAAAAAAGAGGAGAAAAGGGAGGAGTGGCTCAGAGCTGGCCTCGGAGTATGCTGCGGTCAGGACCCAGAGGAGATGAAGCTCCTGTGAAATGTGCTGTGATCGTCAGTTAATGCTCTTATCACACCTTAAAGACACCTTTTAAAATCCAAAAAATACCTTGCTTTTACATTAATAATATTAAATATTATAATATTAAATACACTGTTATTACTACACTCCTACTATGTTGTAACTATTAAACCATGCATTAGCCTCTGATCAAATTTAATCTGGCATCAAAAACCAGGACCTTAATATAATGCGTTAGTGATGCATTGTGCTTTGCTTGATTGACTATGCACTGTCCATAACCTCAGGTGAGAAAACCACAGATAAATGCTACTGCTAGTTTTAATATTTGTGTTGTTGATTATTTCTGTCTCCATTAATATATTTGTGAAATTGCACGTTCAATAAAAACATAATTATTATAAATGTGTGTTCTGTCTCCTGTTACGGGAACCAATGTGTCCCTGAATGTAAAAACCTCAACACAGTGTTTCTCATTCTCGAGATTACTGCAGATCTCATTGACTGCCTGCCATTAATGCAGTGTTAAACCATGTGATCCAGTCCTGCTCGTCACCAGTGAGTTTTTTGTTTTTTATTTTTAATAAATTTGCAAAGATTTCAAACAAACCTCTTTCATGTTGTCATTATGGGTTATTGTTTGTAGAATTTTGAGGAAAATAATTAATTTAATCCATTTTGGAATAAGGCTGTAACATAACAAAATATGGAAAAAGTGAAGTGCTGTTAATACTTTCCGGATGCACTGTTTATACTACTTGTGAAAATAGTGAGGTTACTTTTAAATTACTAAAAATAAATCTGGACCTCAAGACTAACTCTGTGCTAGAAATAATTGTTTGAACCGGGGCAGAAATGGCCGTGATGAATAAACTTATTCTCTCAGAGTACAAAATGTTAACCCTAGAACCACTGAGATGTCGTACTGTGAATAATGTGCGGCTCCTTTATAAAACAGCTGTGTGACGAAAATTTAAGAGTTCGATACAAATGTATAGTTTTACATATGAACATCACACATAACAATTTCGGTGCAGAAATGCTGCATTTACATTGAAAATGGAAGTGATTTTCTTATTTTTTCAAAATGAGTGCATATACATTAACATAATAATAATAAATTTAATAAACTGTGTAAACTGGTGTAGGAATATTATACAAGACTTAAGGCTTAAACAATTATTTAACATAAATAACCATCATAGAAATAGCATAAAACTAAATTATAACATCTTATGCAACACTTTGAAATGGCTCCGTCTATCAATGCTGAACATCATCTTGAAAAGGCCATCCGCTCACAATATCGTAAAGAAATGTATTACAGGATCGTCCAAATATTCTCCCTATAAAAGCATTGCTTGTGTTTGGCTGTTTGTCACTAGATGCAGCGCTGGAGGCAGATTGAGTTTCCTGCTGCAGTACAGATCTCTCACCCGTGTGTTTCTGTCAAAAAGACTAGGATCTCATTTCACAATTCATAAATACATGCAAAGAACAATACTCAAAGCTGCAGTGCTCCTCATGATGCAAAAACTAATGTATTGAGTAATATAATAATATAATAATAATAATAATAATAATAATAATAATATACTGTCATTAATAAATATATAAACTAAATGCCTTCTAGATATTCTTTATGAAGGCCACAATAACATAATACTAAAATGAGCTCCATGTCTTAAAATAATTCATAATAAAAATAACTAAAAAAATACAAGACACAAATATAGTTTAAGTGGTGGAAAGAGCTGACAAAGCCAGAAAAGATGAGACATGTTTAGGTAAGTTTATATAGGAATTCTGTTTATAAACAGAAATTGGGCAAATAATTGAGAAAACAGCTACGTCAGGATGTAAAGATTCTGATTACTTTATATAACACAATCTCAACTGTATATTAACCCTTACATTACTGATCCAGGCTGCAATGTGTTACTGTAAACCATACTGTCACTCTCTCAGGCTCAGGGTCCGTCAGCAGGAGAGTGGAGCAGCAGCCGGCGTCTGTCCCCGTCCATCCAGGAGACGGTGTGACTCTACAGTGTACAATACACACTGAGACCTGTGCAGGAGAGCACAGTGTTCATTGGTTCAGGCATGGCTCAGGAGAAGCCCTTCCAGGACTCATTTACACCCATGGGAACAGGAGTGATCCGTGTGAGAGCAGCTCTGAGCCTGGGCTTCCTGCACAGGGCTGTGTCTATGAGCTCCCCAAGAGGAACCTCCGCTCCTCTGACGCTGGGACTTACTACTGTGCTGTGGCCACATGTGGGCAGATCCTGTTAGGGCAATTGGACACGGCTGGAGTTTGCAGGTAAGCTGCAGGTTAAAATAAATAAACGTGTGATTTCTTGTGAAGGCTTACCTGTGTGACAAATGTCCTTACACCTCTTGTAAATAATTATATTATAATTCAGACATTCAAGAATATTATTGAAAGCTAGAAGAGATAATAGTCTATGAGATGCCTCATGCTTATTCGGTTCAGAGACTGTAAAGGCTGGTGTAGTGGGTGCGTAATGAACCATGTAATTGAGGTTTGCACACCAACATTTTTTAAAAATATATGTAACATGTACATTTGTTATGTATTATTTTTCCTTTTTCCTAAAAGTGTTTTGAGTCTTTATAATACATTTAAGAACATTTTTTCAATTTATGTTGCGCTAACCACAATTCCTTTCCATGATAGAAAACTCCATATAATGGAAAGAAATTAGTTATATATATTTTTTTAATTGCTGTAGAAGTATGCATCAATTAATTAATATTTGATTAATCTTTTCATTCAATAATTACCAAATGATTGATTAAATAAATATTGTGAAAGCGTTACTTCCAGTTATAATGCAGTTTAAACACAGAAACATTTTATTCCTTTGTGAAGGAAGATGGATGCCAGACCTCTTTCCAAGCTGCTCATGATTCGGCCAGTCAGTGTGTCAGTCTGACAAACTCTTTAATTTTAGTTTGCATCCATTCCAGAGCAGCCCTTCTGGCATGTTGACTTGGGACATTTTTTCAGAACAACTGCTTGTAGTTCTTCTAAAAGTCATTATTATAATAACTGTCAGTAACAGAATCAATAATAACATTAATAACTGTTGATTGCCCATCGCAGGTGACTGCAGTGAGGCAGGAGGCAGTGCGGAGGGCCCGTGTGGCTGCGGGGGCCACAGTGCGCTCTCTCTCAGTGTCCTGGCTCTGGCTGCAGTGCTCTGTGTGTTTGGGACGCTCGTCACAGCGCTGCTGTGCAGGAGACACAGAGCAGGGACGGGCCCCCAGGGTGCTGGTAGGCTGCATATGACTGTGCTCAGAGTGTGCTCTTGTGTTGCTGCTAAATAATTAATAGTTAACATATGGGATAAACATGAACTAAATCATGTACCAGTGTAATAACTGTGTGTTGTGTCACTATTCACCATTTTCTGTGAAGCTATGTAATTAATGATGCATTGCTAAAGATGCCCTTATAATATACAGACAGGTGACAAATGATAGGGTAACACTTTATTGATATGTTAGTTAACATGAAAAATCCAGTAACTAATGCATCAACAATCATGCAAAGTAATTTGGTAATGGTAACTAATGAATTAACTGCTGCATGAATTCATGTATTGGTTTGTCTTTCTTCATGTCTGAATATTCGGAGGCGGTAACTAACGTGAACAAATGACTTAGATAACATGAATAAACATGAGTCATCTCAAGGATGACATATTTAGGTGTCTGTTAATCCTACGATTTGTCAAAATAGTCACCAGATTGTCCATGACCAATGTAATGATCTTATGAAATAACATTAAATACAGTTGTTAACATAAAGGAAAATACTGATTTTTCTATATATTTTACTAAACATGATCAGTGCTTATTCATGTTAATTAATAACAGCTAATGGTTTATCAGATGTTTTCTGGGACCTTTGTGCAACATGGATCATGAGATCATTATTAATTTGAGGGGCAATGACTTAGCCCAAATACTGAACAGGAATTATTATATTCTCACAGTAGTAGTAGTAAGTGTTGAGATGAATGAACTGGGCTCTAATGGGTGTATGACTTACTTGCTGAACTCCATGCTGCCATCTTCCTCTGCAAAACAAGTTGAGAAGGGTGGGAACCATCCGGGTCATCTGTGTGTGTGTGGTGTGCTTTACATTAATGATTTATGCCTTATTAATGGCTTGGTTTTCATCACACACTATGTTATTATTATTATTATTATTATTATTATTATTATGATTAGTTATTTATTAGCAAACTCCCTTATCCAGGCCAACTTACAAAATATAAGTGCAATACAATGTAAGCTAATTAGTGAATTAGTTAACCCTTTTGGAGGTACTAGTGCTCCTTTTGCATTAGTTAACATAATAGGGCCTTGTTAACACATTTTGGGTACTTATAGTAATGGTCACAACTCTGAGCGTGTAACATTTATCCTCAATGGGAGACCAAAACTTGTCCTGCTTTGATTATAATTCGCTATTAAATAATTCGTACATGAGCAAACATCTAAATACCTGATGTATGTGAAAATACAATTATTTAACACCTCATTTCAAACATTATTTTCACAGGAATGATTGATGTCTCTATATGTCATATCTGTACTACTTTGGAGCCAATTCACGTTTACATTTTAGTTATATGCATAGAACTAAGAGGCACGCCTGCATATTTTCAGATTCTTTTAACATTGCGTTTAATGATGGAACGGACCCTTAAGTCCCACCCTCTCTTTAAAGCTTTGGGACAGGCAGTATTCATACAATTTCACTTTCAACAAGGACGATCGCACCCATGCACAGCCATGCACCATTGCAGCAGCACAAGACAGACAGGTTCCTAATCTGCACAATCACATGGCAGGACCCATCCCCCACACAGCACTGCTGCTGGCCGGGCACAAGTATCATGAAATGCACTCTGAATTTAAACTAGTTGAGAGATCAATACGCTATGGTTTATTTTAAAACTACATGTCTATGTTCAATACAATAATTGCAAGCATATTAACAACAATCTGATAAAAATATTGTATTATTGTCTGTGGCAACTTGTATACACAAGTTTCCACAGAGAGACACAGGAGGGTACAGGTGAGAGGCAGCCATCTTGTTGTTTTCCTAGTTTCAGACCAGTCTTAGCATTGCTCATTTTGTTTTAAGTTTGCCCTAATTGACGTTAGCATTGTCTGTGGTTTGCCTAAATTTAAGCCAATTCAGTTCAGCTGCTGAGTTGGTGAAAGTAAATAGGTTGTAGAAACGAGATTTAGTCAAGGACTAGCAGAAATTCTGTTGCAGGAGCAGCCAGGTGTAGCTAGTTAGGTGTGAATTGAGGGCAGGTAGACAAAAGCAACTTAAAGCAGCTGTAGAGAAAAAGTCAAGCAGTTGACTAGGGAACAGAAACTAAGAGACTGAAAAAACTAACATTTAGAAGCATGTGGCCACTACAATCCTACAGATCAAGGTCCATGATCTTGAGGCTCAGCTTGTTGTTCTGTGCTGTATTAGTGATATGGAAGAATTGGTCAATCAACCTAGGAGAGTTGAGACCTCAGAGCAGGACAGCGTAGAGAACTGCTGGGTTACAGTAGGTTGTAACCACAGAAAAGGGCGAGCACAACCCCTAGAGACACCCCAAGAGCCAGAATTGCCCAACAGGCTCCAACTGCTGTGCACCGAGTTGGACAGTGACAGCTCAGAGGGTGATGGGAGGGCAGTTGAGCACCAGAGCACCATGGTGCACACTCCCCCCACAGAAGAGGGAGGTAGTTATAGCAGGGGACTCGATTCTTAGAGGTGTAGATCACACAGTGTGTTCTAGTGATAAGGAGACCTACATGGTATCTTGCCTGCCTGGTGCTCAGGTTGCAGATCTCCCTAAACTAGTAGACGGGCTACTGGCCAAAGCCGGGGGGAATCCACTGGTCATGGTCCACATTGGAACCAATGACATAGGAAAAGGTAGGACAGAGGTTCTGCAAGACAAATTTTAAGAGTTTGGAACAAAACTAAAGAGAAGAACCTCCACGTCAGTTTTCTCTGAAATACTTCCGGTACCACGTGCATGGCCAGGGAGACAGGCAGAGATTAGAAAGTTTAACACGTGGATAAAATCTTGGTGTAGGGAAGAAGGGTTTAGGTTTATGGCGCATTGGTCTTTCTTCTGGGCTAGATGGGACCTGTACAAACCGGACGGTCTACATCTAAACAGAAGGGGGGCTAATGCATTGGGAGAGTGCATGTGCAGAGAAATTGACAATCATTTAAACTAGGGACCAGGGGGGCAGGGAGCTCTGACAATGGGTAATGTTCCACTGAGGAAAGAAATCAAAGGGAAACTGCTAGTAGGAAAGTCCTGAAATGTTTGTACCTCAATGCCAGGAGTATAAGGAACAAGATGTTAGACTTAGAGGCCACAGTGCTGGTGTGTGACTATGATGTAGAAGTTACTTGATCTTTACAAATGACCAAGATAGAGTCAGAGGGACACTAGTTGGAGAACCAATGGCAAACTGTGATCACAATATGGTTAGCTTTTAGGCATTCTTTCAAAAAACAAGGACCAAATCTAAAACAATTTTAGTAAAGCAAACCTTGAAGGTGTGAGGTGGCATTTAGAAGAGGTAGACTGGAGCACACTGGATACAGAATCAGTTGAAAATGGATGCGTATATTTGAAAAATATACTACTAGAGGCTCAGGAGAAATTTTTTACCAAAAAACATTGGCTAAAATGGTTTAATAGATTTCAATACTGTGGAGTAGTGTTTAGGGCTCTGGACTCATGACTGGAAGCTTGTGGGTTCAAATCCCAGTGCTGTTGTACCCTTGAGCAGGTACTTCACTTAGATTGTGCCAGTAAAAATGCCCAGCTGTATAAATGGGTACAAATGTAAGTCACCCTGGATAAGAGTGTCAGCTAAATGACAAAAATAATAATAATGTGGCAAATGTTCTAAATGAGTATTTCACAGAGGTTTTACAAAACAAAAAACAGATAACATGCCACAGGTTAACAACCAGTCCAGTCAAATCCTAAGAGAGATCAGGATAAATGAGGAGGAAGTACTAAAGGACTTAGCAGAATTAAAAACCAACAAATCACCTGGGCCAGATGGGATATTTCCAACAGTACTTATAGAAATGAGGGAAATTATTTATAGGCTGCTAACTCAATTATTCCAAATGACACTTAGAACAGGGGATGTGCCAACTGACTGGAAGACAGCAAATGTCTTACCAATCCACAAGAAAGGGAACAAAACTGAGCCAGGAAATTACAGACCAATCAGTCTCACCTGCATCACCTGTAAAATGTTGGAAAAAATGATTAGACAGAAAATAGAGGAGCATCTTCATGAAAACCATATTCTTGGAGATAGTCAACATGGATTTAGACGAGGCAGATCATGTCTTACTAATTTATTGGAATTTTTTGAACATGCAACTGCAGCTGTAGATCATGTGAAAGCATATGATATGATATACTTAGACTTACAAAAAACTTTTGATAAGGTTCCACACCAAAGAATGATCCTCAAATTGGAAGCTTTAGGCATTCAGGATAATGTAAGTAGATGGATTATGAACTGGTTGATGTATAGGAAACAGAGGGTGTCGATTAGAGGAGTTGCTTCTAACTGGAGTGAGGTTGTTAGTGGAGTTCCACAGGGATCAGTATTAGGGCCTTTGCTTTTTCTAATCTATATTAATGATCTGGACTCTGGGATAGTTAGCAAACTTGTCAAATTTGCAGATGATACTAAAATAGGTGGCTCAGCAGATACAATCTCAGCAGCACAGGCTATTCAGAGGGACTTAGATAATATTCAGTTGTGGGCCGACACCTGGCAAATGAAATTCAATGGGCACATATGCAAGGTATTACATGCAGGTAACAAAAATGTCCACTATAATTACACTATGGGAGGAATAGAACTAGATGAAGTAACGCATGAGAAAGACCTAGGAGTCTATGTGGACTCCTCACTTTCTCCATTCAAGCAATGTTGGGAAGCAATTAAAAAGGCAAACAGGATGTTAGGGTATATTGTCAAAAGTGTAGAATTGAGAACAAGGGCAGTGATGTTCAGACTTTACAATGCACTAGTTAGAGCTCATCTGGATACTGTGGACAGTTCTGGGCTCCACAATTCAAGAAAGATATCGCTGCTCTAGAGGCAGTTCAGAGGAGAGCAGCCAGACTTATTCCAGGTCTGAAGGGAATGTCCTACTGAGAGACTGAGGAACTGAACCTCTTCACCCTGGAACAGAGGAGACTACGTGGGGACTTGATCCAAGTCTTCAAAATCATGAAAGGCATCGACCACATCAAACCAGAGGAGCTTTTCCAGATCAGCAGGGACACACGCACCCGGGGACACAAATGGAAATTGGGCTTCAAGGCATTCAAGACAGAAAACAGGAGACACTTCTTCACACAGAGAGGCGTCACAATCTGAACAAACTCCCCAGCGATGTGGCTGAAGAGACAATTTGGGAACATTCAAAAACAGACTGGATAGGATCCTTGATCACTTAGTTATTAATGGACACCAAACGAGCACGATGGGGTGAATGGGCTCCTCTCGTTTGTAAACTTTTCTTAAAAAAAACAACGAATATTAATTGTGATTTTAAGTCAAAACGTCAATTCCACCCTATAAAATGTTAAAATTATCTAAAGCACATGTCACATTTGTAATGGAAACACAGTATGTGTTTCGACGAAAATGTTTGTAAGATGCAATTTTGGAAAAAAATTGTAAGGTCGAAAATGTAGTTATGAACCCTCTTTATAAGTTTTATTATTTATTTATTTATTTATTTATTTATGTATTTATGTATTTATTTATTGGCAGGCACCCTTATCCAGGGTGACTTACAAAACATAATTAACAACTCAAA
Source organism: Amia ocellicauda (assembly GCF_036373705.1). Lineage (NCBI taxonomy): Eukaryota > Metazoa > Chordata > Actinopteri > Amiiformes > Amiidae > Amia > Amia ocellicauda. The sequence continues at coordinate 2,278,930 of NC_089855.1, forward strand.
AAAATGTTTTTTTGTTTCTGTGGAAACTGTTCATGACTTACCAATGCATTACTAGTGCTTCTCATGCATTACTTAACATCAATAGAATCTTGTTAACACATTTTGGTGTACCTGTGGTAAAGTGGAAACAATGGTTTGCAAATGCTTATTAGGCAGTGTTTTTAACATTTAATTTATATTTAATTCATTTACCTATACTGGTATAAATAACGCAACCTAGTCCCATGTTTAGGTGTGCAATGTTTTCTGCTGGAAATAGAAAGCTTCATAAACCTACAGAACACAATAATAATAATAATAATAATAATAATAAGCAATTTATTCAATTATCATGCAATAAGGGTATTATTAATACTAATAATATATTTTTAGGTATATATATATATATATATATATATATATATATATAGGCTATGCTATATATCACGCTTTATGTAATACAAATGTACATTGGAACGCAAATACAATGGAAATGCAATACGTATGGTTTTTAATGCCAGTAGTTATTCATGTAAATATATAAAACAGTATATATAATTTATATTCCACTGCTTGACGATGAAGATATTGCAGCCGATCGAGTTTGCATAACGTTCCAAAACTCCAAACTATTTTCTTCCTGGTCGTTGTTTAAAATAATTGGTTGTTTGCCTTATTGGGTCTGACTGGATAATTTACTGCTTGAATGCGGATTAAGCACAGTAACAGCCAGAGAGCTGGAGTTTTATAATGACTCATGTTTATTCATGTTATCTAAGTCATTTGTTCACGTTAGTTACTGCCTCTGAATATTCAGACATGAAGAAAGACTAACCATAACATTAATTCATGACTTGTTGATGCATTAGTTACTGGTTTGTTCATGTTAACTAACATATTAGTATTGTCTGATAAGGGGTACTTATTGTAAAGTATGACCAACATAAAGTTTGTCAGTAAGGTGTTGGGCACCAGAACGGCTTCAAAGCTCTTGGCACAGATTTTACGAGTCTCTGGACTCTACTGGAGGGATGGAACATCATTCTTCCAAAAGATATTCCCTCATTTGGGGTTTTGATGATGGTGGTGGAGAGCGCTGTCTAATACGTCGGTCCACAATCTCCCATAGGTGTTCAATTGGGTTGAGATCTGGTGACTGCGAAGGCCATAGCATGTGAGTCACATCATTTTCATACTCATCACAACATTCAGTGACCCTCGTGCCCTGTAGATGGGCATTGCCATCCTGGAAGAGACCACTCCCATCAGGAGAGAAATGTGTCACCATAGGACAGGGATGGCGAACCTTTTTGCCCAAACTCTGGTTTGTATACTTTGCAAGTGCCAAAGGGTCCATTTTATTTTGGACATTGAGAATCTTTAATCCTCATTAAAATTAGATCAATCAATCTTAATTGTATATAGTGGAACACCATGCCAAAGCACGTCACAATATTAAAGAATAAAGAATCAGTGCATCATGCAATCAATACATCATTTCAATGTTGCAGTATTGCTACAGTGCAGTAAAATGCATGAATCACATTTCACCACGCATTAAGTTTGATGATTATAATGCTAAAGTTAATTAAAAACCCCATTAAAAGCACAATCTACCCCCAAAACAAAGTCCCACAGGTTCTCCCTCTGCCCTGCCATTACACACACGAAGTAGAAGTCTGTTCATTTGGCTGCATTAGTAACCCTTCATATTGTTTTTTGTTTTGTTTGCACTGGCACTCAATCATTACCAATGGACCCTCGTTGTTTTCAACGTATATTTACTTAATATCTACTGCTTTTACATTTTGTAAAATATCAAAAACTGGTAGATTAATGTACATCGTGTGGCACTTATGTTTTAAGACAAAATAAGGCAGTGGTATCAATCTGAATAACTGGAAAATCTGCGCGCAAGAACCCAACCTAAAACATAAATATTCAGAAAATAACATGAGCGCTGCTCAATGACTTGGGGGTGGTGCTGTCACTGACAAATATACTGACTGTGCCAATCAGTTTCAGCTCACTTGGCATGCCCACCTATACGGCTCTGCGTGCCACTCTGGGCACACGTGCTATAGGTTCGCTATCCCTGCCATTGGATATAGGTGATCACTCATGATTTGAACTGGTTTGTATAAACTCTCAGATGTGCATTTGTCTTGTATTGAGGGGTTTATGCACTGCAGCCCAACTTTAATACCCCTCTCTGTGTCGTTCTCCATGGACTGTTCTTGCTGACACAGTCTGATCATGTCCTGCATTGACATTCTCAGTCACCTGGGGAAGAGTTGCTCTTCTGTTGTTCCTTACATATCACAGTAATGCACGAGCATCACAGCCATGGAATGTGCGCTTTCGACCACACTTTCAAACCCTATTGACTGACGTCTTTCCCAAAGATCTAAATGCAGATGTAACTTCAGTCACTGTTCCTATTGAAACACGAGCCAGTTGAGCGTCTGTGACTGAAGCTCCTGTCTTTCATGCTCCAATAATGACCCCTCTTTCAAAGTCAACTAGATCCTTTCCTCTTGCCATCTTCACCCCAAATCGAGGTCAACTGGGCTGCTCAGCATTTGTATACATGCCACAGAGCATGATGGGATGGTAATTGCTTAATTGTATCCTTCAGTACACCTGTTTGGAGGCATCTGTTCCTCCACTCATTTATTCAGGTTTTTAATTTGTCACCCGTATCTTTATGCTATATAGTAATCATTCAAACTCTCAGGCAATATTATCATTGAAAAAATAATACAGTAGCTCACTTCCAATGTTGTTTATGTGAATACAGGATCATGTTTTAGTCTTACTGATAATGAATTATACTGCCTTTGTAATCCATTGTGCATTGTTAAACTTAGTTTCAAACTCTCTCTGAATGCTGAATAGAAACATTTTGGGGACACTCCTCCAGTGCTGATATGAACACCTGTGTCCCTGTCACTGGTAGCCTCTCTGTCCCACAATCCCCTGGGCCAGGCAGTCTCTGCATCACCTCTCTCTGCTGTGTTTTCAGAAGCAGCTTCTGGACATCCTCCTCACAGTGACCAACACTGCAGTCCTGCCCACGACACAGACACAGAGTCACAGGTACACAGTCCTCTGCACACAGACACAGAGTCACAGGTACACAGTCCTCTGCCCACAGACACAGAGTCACAGGTACACAGTCCTCTGTCCACAGACACAGAGTCACAGGTACACAGTCCTCTACCCACAGACACAGAGTCACAGGTACACAGTCCTCTGCCCACAGACACAGAGTCACAGGTACACAGTCCCCTGCACACAGACACAGAGTCACAGGTACACAGTCCTCTGCCCACAGACACAGAGTCACAGGTACACAGTCCTCTGTCCACAGACACATGCATTGGCATCTGCTATAATTGAATCTGGCATCAATAACCAGGACCTTAATATAATGTGTTACTGATGCATTGTGCTTTGCTTGATTGACTATGCGCTGTCCATGACCTCAGTGTTTACGGACATTGTAGGATGTCTACTCAGAGAAAACCACAGATAAATGCTACTGATACTTTTTATGTGTTGTTGATTATTTCTGTCTCCATTAACATATTATTGAAATTGCATGTTCAATAAAAATCTAATTATATGAAAGATGTCCTCTCTTTTATTATCAATGTGTCCCTGAATGTAAAAACCTCAACACAGTGTTTCTCATTCTCGAGATTACTGCAGATCTCATTGACTGCCTGCCATTAATGCAGTGTAAAACCATGTGATCCAGTCCTGGTCGTCACCAGTGAGTACACCGCTGTTCACAGGAAGTGCTCAGCCGGCCAATCAAGAGTGAGATGGGTGTGGAGCCCTGCAGCCCTCCTGCTCCAGCACACCAATCAACAGCCTCTGCTCACAGGGAGGGGCAGGACACAGCGCAGTGCAGCGTTTAATGGGCCTGTGCCATGAATAATGACATCACAGAGCCACACTGCAGCTCACAGCCTCACATGGGGGCAGCGTTACAATAGGAAACTGCAGTCCAAAGCTCTGTCATTTTATATTATTATTATTTTACTTTATTTTATTACATTAAATAATTGTAATACAGTACCATAATGACTAATTACAATGCCAAAACACACTATTACAATCCATCTACCATCTACCGCACAGACCTGCGCTCGTCTACTAAGACATTAGACATCTTTTGAAATTCACCAGGTAGAATTTAGGCTGAATCCACCTCTTCAGCTTATAGCTATTTATAGGCCACCAGGCCCCTATTCCTTTTTTATGACCGAATTTAGCGATCTCTTATCTGACTTAGCCATACATTATGATAAACTCATTATTTTGGGGAACTTTAACATACATATTGACATTAAAGACGACCCCCTCACTGTTAGTTTCTTGTCCCTATTGGAGTCTGTAGGCTTCACTCAGTGTCAGGACCCACACATCGTCACAATCACACACTAGATCTAGTTATTACCCGTGGGGTACAGATTCACAACCTAATAATATCACCCCAAAACCAGACGATTTCTGACCACTGCCTTATTACATTTGAGCTGCCAGGAGTAGAATCGGACACACAGGAGAGGAACATAGAAACTCGCTGCCTAAATCCCACTGCTATTCATAAATTCACTACTCTGTTGCCAAATGCTAGCTTTATCAAAACAGGATCTGTAGATTAATTATTAAATAATTTCAACAATACACTAAGCACTGCTTTAGATACAGTAGCCCCATTAAGGACATGACAAATTAAACCAACAAAACACTCACCATGGTTTGACGAACACACTCGCTCACTGAAAACAGAATGCCGTAGATGTGAGTGTAAATGGAGAGAAGCAAAACTAGGGGTCTTCCACATGGCATGGAATGACAGTACAATAAGATACAAGCAGGCCCTGCCCTCTGCTAGGTCTGCCTACTACTCCAATTTAATAGAGACGCATAAGAATAACCCGCGTTTTCTTTTTATATGATAGCGACACTTACTAACCAGCAGGTAAAGCCTTCAGAGGTTATCCCCCACAATTTCACATGTAGTGACTTCATGGATCATTTCAATAGCATAGTTAACGGCATTAGAAAGCCAATGCCTGCAGTCCTTCACAGCCCCTGCCTACCTTGGACTCGTTTAACGTAGTAAATCACCAGGAATTGGTCTCCTTAATTGCTAAAATTAAAACAACAACCTGCGCACTAGACCCTATACCCGCTAAACTGCTAAAACAATCTCTGCCATTAATTATTCATAGAATACACAATATTATTAATGTCTCTTTATCCTCAGGATCTGTTCTTAAATCGTTTAGAATAGCTGTAATTAAACCACTTCTTAAGAAATCCAGTGCCGACCCAATCCAACTTAAACACTATCGACCTCAAACCTTCCCTTCTTTTCTAAGGATCTAGAGAAAGTAGTTGCAAACCAACTGCAAGCTTTTTTAACTGATAATCATCTTTATGAAGAATTCCAATCAGGCTTCCGTTCCGGCCATAGTACAGAAACGGCTCTGTTAAAAGTATTGAATGACGTGCTTCAGTCCTCCGACGTAGGGCACGCCAGTGTTATTATTTTATTAGACTTTAGTGCGGCTTTTGACACAATCGACCACAAAATCTTGATACACCGCTTAGAAATCCATATTGGCCTATCTCACAATGTGCTGTCATGGTTTAAATCATATCTGTCAAACAGACTCCAATATGTACAGATTAACGAGAACCTCTCAAATTTAACTGAGGTTAAGTACGGAGTCCCACAGGGCTCAGTCCTCGGACCTATACTTTTTTCATTGTACATGCTCCCTCTAGGTGATATAATTTGACGACATAATATTAACTTTCACAGTTACGCAGACAACACACAATTATATCTGTCAGTAAATCCTAACAACACCATAGACCTAGAAAAACTAATCTGCTGTGTGTCTGAGATTAAAACATGGATGACAAAAAAATGTCTTATGCTTAATTCTGACAAAACAGAAGTCCTCATTTTAGAGGACAAAAATCGAACTGTTCATCATGCACTGACAAAACTGAGTAATGATAAGTTTAATTTCTCCCCTAAGGAGATGGCACAAAACCAGAAAAATGACCTCCTACTTGTGAGTTGTGAAATAGGTCAAAAATATCTGGAGCTAATTGTGAGGGAACACAGACTACAGGGTATTCAGATTGTGGCATGTTTACCATGAGGACCTTGTCAGAATCACCCGCACCCACCAGAGTAGTTTTGTGAGACCAAAACGTAGGTTGTGGAAGCAGTTTCTCCTGCAAATGCCAGTGAATATTAGTCTGGATGTCTGAATCTAATTTTTGAATCTCAAAAAGAGACTGCGAGTTCACCAAGGCAGAGACATTTTCATTGGTAGGCAATGGATCTGGCAAATGCCACGGACCACAGTGTCTAGCAGCAAATTTAGCACACCGATCAGCTTCATCATTTCTGATATGATGTTCACCTCTACTATGTCTAAGTCACGTTGCAACATTAACAAAGTCCAATGCGAAAGTCTCTGTGATAAAACTAAAGTATCTGTGGGCTTCAATAACAAGTTCAGTGGAGTATGCGGTGTGTGCAGCACCACTTTGTTCAGTCCTGTAATATAAGTGAAATGTTTCACTGCCCAAAAAGTCGCTAACAAGTGTCTAGTGCACGTATCATACTGTCTCTCAACACCCTGAAGACACCGTGAAGCGAAGGCTACTGGTTTCAGCACACCGTGGCGTTCTTGACAAAGCATGGCAGTCAGTGCTTCTTTGGAGGAGCCCACCTCTAGGTGAAAAGGTAGTGTAGGGTTTGGAGTTAGCAGCACGGTAGCTTGCACCAATGCTTGTTTTAACTGTTCAACAGCTTTAGTGTGGTTCTCTGTCCAAGTTTCAGTACTGTAGAAATCTTTTGGCCTCTTTTCGCAAAAGTTTGTATAGTGGCTTTGCAAAAGTAGCAAATTCTGGAATAAAGTCTCTTTGGTATCCCATCAAACCTAGGAAAGAACGCAATGCAGTTTTAGTGACAGGCAAAGGCAACTTTGTGATTAGCTGAACCTTGGCATTGTCAGGTGATTTCCCCTCTGGAGTGAGAGTAACACCTAGATATGAAACAGAGTCTCGAAACAATTGCACTTTCGTTGGGTTGATTTTCAAACCTGCTTGTGAAAGGAGACTTAAGAATTCATCAAAGAGCTGAAGATGTTCTTCTTCTGTAGTTGTAGCAAGCAGTAGTTCATCGACGTATTGGACAAGGCACTCAGGTCTGGAAAAACCTTTTATAGCCTCAGCCATCCGCTTGTGAAAAATGGTTGGAGAATTATGCAAACCTTGCGGTAAGCTGGTCCATGTGTATTGCTGATTGTCAAAAGTGAAAGCAAATTTGTATTGGCAATTTTGAGCAAGTGGAACGCTCCAGAAACCATTGGAAATGTCCAGCACTGTGAAGACCTTACTGTCAGTTAAGACACGGGACAGTAGAGTTGCAGTGTCTCTTCCAATCAGTGCACAGGTAGGTGTCACAGCGTTGAGTCGCCTGTAGTCAACAGTCAGTCTCCAGTATCCGTCCGGCTTCCGCACAGGCCAAATAGGAGAGTTTGTTGTAGAAGTACAATGTCTTATGACTCCTTGCTGTAACAGAGAACTAATAACAGTTGCAACAGATTTGTGACTTTCAGTGGGGATCCCATATTGTTTTTGAAATGTATGAGGAGGACCATTGATGTCTTCCTCCTGACCCACATTACCACAGTCATGCTTATGCCTGGCAAACACATCAGAGTATTTCGCTATTATTTGCCTCAATGCATAATTTTTATTGAATGGAAGCGGTAATTCACCTGGTGACTTAATAGTATATACTGCATGTGAATCACTAACAGTGTACACAACATTTCTGCCTCTGTTAAACCAAATCTGATTATTAGTGCAATCAAGTATTACACCTTCTCTTCTCAAGACATCCGAACCAATAATGACTGACCCTCAGGTAAAGGCATTAATATAGGAGACCAAGTTTGATAATCACCTATTTTCAAATTACATGTTATACCCTTCATAGCAGTAGTCATGTCTCCCTTAAACCCAGATACATTAGTTGTAATACCTGTAGATAATGTGTGTGTGTGTGTGGAGATTGAGCATGTAGGACAGACACAGAAGGACCAGTGTCTAAGAGCATGCATTGCTGTGGGCCTCCGTCAACAGCTGCTCTTAAGATCGGCCTGTTCCATCTGTCCCGGTAGAGCTTCGTTTCTACCTTCAGGGAGGCCACGCACCCCTATGCGTGCTGTGCATGGGCTGCTTTCCCTATGAGATCAGTGCGCAGTTGTTGCACTTCCTGACGCAGGAGCTGTAGCTCTTTCTGCGGATACAGGGGAGGAGTTGAGTGCTGAGGAGGAGTTGGTGCTGCCTTTGACTCATCATAGATGGGAGGAGTCACGTTAGGCACCGCCCACCGGGGTGTCCCGGCCTGTCTGTTTGACTTGGGGTCAGTGTGAGTCTGATCTCCAGCACGGTCACTTCTGCCCCTGTTTCGCTTGTAACCAGAGTTGTGTTTATTTTCCCAGTGAGGATTATGAGGGGGACAACGCCCATAGTCAGGCTCTGTGTTTAAGAAAACATGAGGCCCCTCGACCTGGAATAATTTTTCACGGGATTCTTTTTCAGTTTTCCACTTATTATCAATTTTAACACATTTCCAAGCTCCTTGTTTCACTAATTCCTGTGCTCTGCAAATTTTAGGAAACAAATTCTCCCAATCCTCGGTTGCATCAGCTGAGATGCCCAGGATTGCTTTCAAATCAGGGTGTAATCCATGTTTGCCTTTTCTCTGTATTGCAGAATAAAATTTACTTCCCCAATCTGCTGCATTCCAGCCACAAGCTTCGCTTATTAGCTCTAAGACCTCAGTCCACGCTGTCGCTCTCCCCACTTCATCAACACTTAACAGGGATCTTAAAGTCGGAGAACATGCAGCTAAAACTATTGTTTTCCAATGCAGGTCGTTCAGTTGTGGGTGTAACTGAATGCAAAATAAAGTTGAATCATTAATTCCTCTAAATCTGTCTCTAGAGTAATTGGACCCAAATCGGCTGTTTACATGCAGTGTGATTACTTTGGGAAACTTTGGTCGCAGTGTGTCTGAGAGCTGCCTGGCAATCATTGAACTTTTGCTGTAAAGTGTGATTCTCTTTTCTCAAACTCTCATTGTCAGATCTGCACTGCTCTTTATCGAAACAGGCAGCAGCTGCAATAACAGCATTACTGCTCACTGTCAGCATCTGAAATTTCAACTCTGCATTTTGTAAAAGCAGGGCAGATTTCTCATCGCTAACATGTTTCAATTTAGTTTCTACCTCGGCAGAATGATCAGATAAGATCTTAACACACTGAGCTAACCCATACAGAGCAGCTCATTTCAGTTGTGAATTCTTCACTTTTTCATTTGTTAACTCCGCTAAACAGGACTCTAAGTTCTGTAATGAAGTGCTCGGACACTTCTTTATCGAGTTTTTAATTCGGTCCTTATGGACACACCGGCTTGCCTTCTGACACAGATGATCCATGTTTGCCTCTGTTTACAGAAGGTCACTATTCAATCACTCGCCCACACTTTATGTGGTTTTCCTCCTTGGAGTTGAAAATACTACACACTCCTAAGGTTAATGATCAGTTCGTACAATCCTGGCTTTGCTGACGACACCGTTACGCGAGGTTCGTCTTTCAGGCAAGAGTCGGATATACAGCGCTATTCTGTCAATGCATGCACATTAATACTCTCAGAGCAATCTGTGACTTGTAGCAAATATCCGTCATCTCCCCATACTGGCCACCACTATGTAAGAGAATTTTGAATGCTTGATTTTTTAGTCAATCTAAATAAATAGTTGAACTGAAAACTCATAGGTCAATTGGTTTCTCTTTTAAGATTCTTTTTAGAGGGAAGATGCGGTCAAGTCACAGATGTGCCATAATCATTTATATTGACAAAAATAGGAAACTAATATCATTCAATTATATTACTGAAAATAAGTAATATTAAGCTTCTGCTGGATTACAGTAAGAAACAGATAATACCCATTTTCTTCTTTCTCCTCACAATACAGCTTATAGGCCAGTCTGGTCAGGCAGGAAGCGGTGTGTCTCTCTCTGTCTCCCTCCAGCCCTCTCTTGTGTCTCATTGCAGAATGAAGAAGTTAAGAGAACTAAAATTCTCTTTGTTTTCCCTTTTATAAGGTTTCCTTCCAACCAATAGCATTTTGCCACCACCATGACTTAGGTGCCTTATGCTAAAGTAATTTAGAAGTGGGGGTCATTTTGATTTTGGCTAGGAGCCAATAAGAGGACAGGTCCCTTTTGGTCTTCTGGACATACAGATAAGGTTACCAGGGGTTAGCAGTGGCTACCAGATAAAAGGGAGGAAGTCTGTTTCCTCTACCAAACCAGATGGTATAGAATTTCCCATAGAAAAATACATTCTAACAAATAATATCTTACAGAGGTCCTGATGGACTTTATCCCCAGCAGCCTACAGAGGTCTCGCATCACGTGTGACATGAAGGGAGTGCCCTCATCTGTCAAGATTTCCTTTGGGATCCCCACCCGAGTGAAGACCTTAAACAGCTCCTCGGCGATCCTAGTCGCTGACATTGTCCGTAGAGGAATCGCCTCCGGGTACCGAGTGGCATAATCCACTATGACCAGCACAAATCGATACCCCACGGAGCTTTTCTCTAACGGACCGATAAAATCCATCCCAATGCGCTCAAATGGTATCTCCATGAGAGGCAGCGGTACTGCACTGGCATTGGTCTTCTGGCACTCTGGACAGGCAGCACACCACCATTCTACGTCCTTTTTGATGCCTGGCCAGAAGAATCGGTCCGTTATCCGGCTTAAGGTCTTGTCACGACACAGGTGACCCACCATAGGTACTTTGTGTGCAGAGAGAAACACAAAGCGCCTGTGCAAGCATGGTACCAGTAATTGTTTTGTGACCGGGTCCCCCCCCCGATTTTTGGTAACCCTATATAATAAATATTTGTCAATGTGGAACTGGGGATACGAGCGCGCCCTCTTTGCATTCACTATGCAACCGTCCACAACTGCGACCTGGTCATATAACCGACCCAGGGCATCATCGCGGGACTGGTCCAGAGCGAAATCGGAAACCCGGGAGAAGATGGGATCCGGAGCTGCGCCAGAGGTATCGGACCTCCTGGTGGAGGAAGGGGAGAGCTGGCGAATCAGAACTCGTTCCCTCCCCCGGGTCCGACAGAGTATTGTCAGCTGCTGCGTGACTGGGGTCGGAGGAAAAGCTATCCTCATCGCCGGCAGCCACTAAGGGCGATCGGCCCCCAGAGCCACGTCTCACGCGTGCCCCAGCCAAATCAGATAACGAGAGCCTAGGATCTTTGATATTGGACAGAAATTTAGACCAATCCCACCCTAGGACCACCGGGAATGGCAAACGAGGGGCGAGTCCCACGTTCATCTTATAAGTTTCCCCACCAATCATTATATTTACCTGGGCCGTGGGGTAACAGTGTATGTCCCCGTGAATACACCGTATAGCTACTTTAGTGCCTCGCCTGCCGGTGCACCAGGGAGCCAGGCCATCCTGGACCAGCGTCTTGCTACAGCCCGAGTCCAGGAGGGCCTTGACTTCACGTCCCCCCATTCTTACCGGTACTGTGAAGTCTCTTGCTGAACCAGGGTAAGTAGAGGGGCGAGCAGCACATACAGTGGAGTAATCAACCTCCATTAGTGGACACTCGGCCAGACGGTGTCCAGGTTGTCCGCAACGCCAACACGTCACCGTGGCTGTTCCTGGGGGCCGCACACTGCTGGGGGAGAGGAAAAAGAGGGTACCAAGGGGATGGGTTTCATTCTGGGACGGACAGTGGGGGAAGGAAAAACGGGTTGGGGAGGGGCAAGTTTCGGTGCTGGTATCTCCGGTGCTACGTCCGTCTCTGGGTGAGTCGGGCCGGAGAGGGTCTTGGGAACTGATGGGGAAGCGTCCGCCCCCGGGCGTCGGGAGGTGCAGCCAGGTGGATCTCCGCGAGCCTGGTGGCCTCCTCCAGGTCTTTGGGCTGGTGAGACTTCACCCTCTCTGCAGAGGAACATGGCAGACAGCCGAGGAACTGCTCCGTGACCACCAGGTCCGAGTGCTTGTCTGGTTTGAGCCACCGGTGACAGGCGTCCTGCAGCTGTTGTGCGAAGGCCCGGGGCCGGGAGCCGAGCTAGAACCGGAGGCTTCTGAACTTTCGGCGCTGCCCGTCTGTGGTCAGGCCGACCCGGTCCAGGATGCTGTCCTTCAATTTCTTGAAGTCAGAGTTGTCCTCTGGGCGGAGCGCTCGGGCAGCGGCCTGAGCCTCCCCGGTCAACAGGGGGTCCAGGCGTATCGCCCACTCCGACTCCGGCCAACCACAACACCGGGCAGTGCATTCAAAGATGGCAATAAAAGCCTCTGGGTCGTCCTCCGGCCCCATCTTTGGGATCTTCAGTCCTGCCCACGCTGGGTTCGCTGGTGTCTGGAGATGGCGGACCAGCATCTCCATAGTTTCTTGCTGCTGCGCCTGTAGTTTCACCACCGCGGCCATCAACTGTGCCATTGGAGACGACTCCATCGCTGTTCTTCCAGCTCACAGGTGGGGTGTGTGTTTTGACGGATGCCCTAGAGAGCCCCACGTTGGGTGCCAAATGTGAACACCAGGCGAAAAATAGAGGGAGTCTTTGGGTTGCCGGCGTTGTCAGGGCTTTAATTAGGGTTCGGGAAAACACAAGTCGGCTTCTTGCCACAACAAACACCACTCAAAGAAAATTACAGAACAAAGAAAACAAACAAATGGGAGCTCAGGGCAGCCGTGTCGACTGGACTTCTTTCCTTGATTCCCTTGGACCCTTGGACCCTCACCATGATGGATGTCATCCTAACAAAATGGCTACCATCTTACCAGATGACCTGTGACCTTACAAATGGCTTACATCCAAGATGGCCGACATCCAAGATGGCTGATATAATCCAAGATGGCCGATATCCAAGATGGCTGACAGCCTAAGGTGGGACTTACGGTCTATGATACACAGGGAGGGCGGGACTTCCGGCTGTCAAAGTAAGTGATGCCGCCATCTAGACTACTCGCGTGTATATGAGATATATAGTAAACAATATATGAGGTCCACACTTAAAGATTTTTAATCCAAACTTTTAGCTGCACAATTCACGCTTTTAGGAAGACTTACTCACAGTTGGTTTAAGAATCCAAAATCAAAGCAGTTCCATTCAATTAAGTAATAGAATGTTAATCTGTTAATTTAATTTACTGTTAATCTGTTAATTATAATTAACAGATTTAAGATACCAGTTTACTTGCACAATTGGACATTCAACAAAAAACATGACTTGCAGAGTATTTATACATAAACTGATTTGTCTATTTTGTATGCATTACAAAAGTGTATATTTTCTTAAACAGTGGCATTGTCATTTACGTAATAAAGGCACTAAGGCAGTATGACAAGGGGCATCATCCCTAGCCATAATATTTCCAGTGATCACTCGTCCATCAGGTGTAAGAACAGCCTTTGAATTTGTTAATAGAAATTGAAAAAATAACAATTATAAAGCTAGGTATATAATAATAGTAATAACATTCTTAATATAAAAATATACTAGTGAATTTAAATTATATGTAGTGTTAAATGTACCAGTATCAGTACGGTTGTCCTTGAGTTTTTGTGGGGGAGAGAGAGAGAGAGAGAGAGAGAGAGAGAGAGAGAGAGAGAGAGGAAACACTTTTTGTATCTGTCATCTTTGGCTTTAAAAGTGAATCCACTGCCTATATAACCTTCATGTCATGTGATACCCACCTCACACGCCTCATCTCTGAGTGGAGCCTCAATCCGTGCACCGTGCTCACAGCTCCTCTCTTCTAATGACACTTTCATGATCATTACACCTGCGGCAAATTACCCATCACTCGCCTCTCTTTTCAGCATGAGACTCGACTGGGAAGAAATGTTTTAAGTGGCATAAATAACGGCAAGTGTTGAATCGGCAACATAGTTTACTGCTTTCCAGTGCTGTTATTTTGCTGATTTAACACTTGCTGTAGTCTGTCGGTTACTGAGTAAATTTGGCCCTTTTAATTTCAATCCACAGTACTTTATACATTTTATTTTACAGATACCTGGTTTGTATTTAAATTCTTTAGAAATTTGCTTCAATCTCACATATTTTGTCCACAGAATCAGGACACAGAGCTGATGAATTACACTGCCCTGAAGTTCACTGCCAACAGAGCAGTGCATCCTGGGAGAAGGAGGCGAGAGACGGACACACATGTGCTGTATGCTGATGTCAGAGCTCAGCAATGGGACTGAGCGCCCTGGGGGTTAAACCCTGCAGTGACTGTGAGACAGGCCGGCCAGACCAGCTCCTGCATCAGACACATTCAATTAACTATTTTATATCTTAATGATAATGAACTTGTAACAAGTGGCCACAGTGTGTTCCTACATGTGTGGACATTTACAACTGTTCACCTTCTTAGTACTGCCCCACTGTGTGTGCTATTTATAATAAATAAATAATAAAAAAATAAATAAAAAAAATAAATTTAACTATCAATACAAATAGGTTCGTATTCAATGTCCTGCACCCATAAAGACAATAAAGAGTGATGCTGTGTGACCTGAAGACAGTCATCCCGAAGCACTGAAGCTGCTGAGGTTTGTCGTCCATGTTCATCAACAATACAGTACAAATAAATAACGCAGCACTAATAACACGTCATGAAGGAAATGAGGGCCTGTGTTGCTACAGCTGTCAGTTAAAAACATCACATGAGTGTCTTTGAAGAGAAAGAGGTTCAAATGTGTTAAAGGAAAATGTTACACTGGAGCTGCTCACACATCATGCAGCTCAAGTCCTTCACTCTCTCAGTACAGACACAGGAAGTAACGCGGCTCTGGGTCTGTGTCACACACTCTCTCACACACTGACTATAGTGGACTAACGTCAGTGTAAAGCACTAACAATGACACTCTTATTCATTTCAGTATCATGTCATTAAAGGAAGAAGCAGACTTTATAAAATGCCAGTGCAATGACAATGAGACCAATCCTGCGGCTCATGAGAGCAGAGTGCGTTCTCACTGTGCGGCCTGGACTCTGCAGTGAGGAGATGTGAGCCACACAGCGCCACAGCCCGGGGTGTGAGGAAGGAGCAGAGTCTGCAGGGCTTCAGGGCAGAGTGCAGGCTGTGTGGTTGGACATGTTGTGCACAGAGGTGAAGAAGGCTCGTCCTCCCTTTCTCCTCAGCCCTTTAAGAACTGGCAGATACAAGATCTGAGGGAGCTCAGGATCCCATGATGGGACCCACCTCCGGGGACGGCCATCTCCCCCTGCTGGAGCCCGAGTCCAAGATCTTTTAACTATTTTATGAATGATTGTCTTTTAAAAATGAATTTTAACTGTTTTTAAAGATATAGTTGTTTTTAAAGCACTAGTTTTTTTGGTTAGTTTTGTTCAATTTTTTTGTCAAACACATTGACCGTTTGGATTTAATTTTAAATGCATCGGACCGTTTTGGTTTGTTTTTTATTTTTATAATTTTAATTGTTTTTTGATTTGTCCGGTGCATTTTCAGTTATTTTCAATGTATTTGACTCTTTTGTTGGTAGCATTTTTTGCTTTAATCACGTTTGT
Source organism: Amia ocellicauda (assembly GCF_036373705.1). Taxonomy (NCBI): domain Eukaryota; kingdom Metazoa; phylum Chordata; class Actinopteri; order Amiiformes; family Amiidae; genus Amia; species Amia ocellicauda. Next base: position 2,294,609 of record NC_089855.1, read on the forward strand.
TTTATTGTTTTGTTTAAGCACATGTTCATTTGAGTTTATATGTTTATATTAATCACTAAGAATTAAAACTTTTTAAGTGATTTTAAGAATTTATTTTTTAAACATTTTAAACACAAGTATTAAAATTTGTATTGATTGTTTTTATTATTGATATGTAAAATACTTACACCAATAAAACAGTATTTCTCCTCAGCCCAGAGCACTGTGACTCACCCAGCCTGGGTCCCAGGACTGACGGACTGACTCCAGCACTCATCTCCTCATTCACACAGGCAGCGCAGTGCCAGTCACACTGTGTCAGGAGTTTGTTTTCAATGGTTCATTTTATTAAGTGTAAAAAGATTAAAACAAAGCCTGCAATAAAGGAAACCAGAAGAGGGAGGCGTGTGCAGGTGCAGGTCCAGTGGCTCTGCTCGGCCCCTGGTGTTCGGGGCCCCTGTATTTCCTCTGGGTCCCAGATCAGATCAGCCCTCAGCGCTCAGGTCCTCTGCAGTAGATCACAGCCAGCAGGGCCACACAGAGCAGCAGCGCTGCCGTCCTCGCCACGGAGAGCCACGCCAGCACACTCAGCTGGGCGGCACAGTGCCGCTCCAGTGGCTCCAGTGTCTCCGCCTGGTCACCTGATGAGACAGCGATGCAGTCACTGCTGTGGAAATGATCATCACTCAGAGCTGCACCCTGCGCTCCTCAGTATGGAGAGCCATAGCAGCACACTGATCTGAGGGCACAGGGCTCTACAGCTCGAGAGGACAGCAGCCCCGTTATTGTCAGCATGAACTCAATGAAGCATCAGTTACATACTTAACACACACGTCACCAGTAAGCTACACAGTGTGTAGTAGTGCTTATGTGTGACTTGTGCAGTGTTTATTGCCTGGTCCTGTTTAAACAAAGACATGAATCACTAACTCCACTCGTTTATAAGGTCACATTACCAAAGTCTGTGTCTTACACTTAATGCTTTACACAAACATTGGTTCACTCTTCCTAGTCAGTGAGAGAGAGAGAGAGAGAGAGAGAGAGAGAGAGAGAGAGAGAGTGTGAGACAAATGCATTCAGTTCAATGTATGTGTCCGGCTAAAATGTATTGATTCAGATCATTTACAGGTAGGCACAAAAGGAACCAATTTAGTTTGTGAACAGCATGTGTAACGGACTTAATTTTGTCTTGTTACTGTTAAATTCATGCTGAAATCACTGGTTAAAAGTTATTAATTGCAACCTGGCATTTAAAGGGTTACATTCCTTTCCTTCATCCATTTTGTGTTGCTTCGCTGAGTCCGCAGCAGTTTAATGGAGTCTCGCTGCTGGTAAGACGGCTCTTATTTTGATTAATAATATATGCAAACTTGATTGATTGAGTCAATAATGCCCCAATTGATGTATTAATTCAGTGTGCACCTTCGTAACTGTGTAGGATGCACAAAATACCACATTAAACAGGTTCATTTTGTTTTATTATTTTTCAGCCACGAGGTGTAGGCCTATTTAAAAACTCACGTGTAAGCTCTGGTGTTTTAAGAGACAGACGATTAACTCTGCATTTCTGCCTGTTTGTGCAGTGGTTTGCCGGGTGAGGAACGTCTCCCTGAACCCTGTACATAGTATTATTTCCCCAGGTATGCACATGTATTTTCTACGTGTGTATTGTGCATTTCTCTGTGTGGAGGTCATGCAGCTCCGTCAGCGGGCATTGTTTCCCTTTGCTCAGCTGAAGTGTATTGGGTGGAGGAACATTTTATTTCAATCTGAATTGCTCTCTTGGGAGTATTTATTAGTGTTAATACAGGTTGTGCCCTGTTTTATGAGGGATGACTGTTTCTACAGTTGAATATATCACAATATCACTATACGATCACAGTGTAAGTTGGCAGCAGTTTAGTCTTGCAGTTGTGGTTTTGCTGAGTGAGGAACATTTCCCTGAACCCTGTATCTATTATTATTTCCCAGCATAACTATTTCTCCAGACTGCGAGTGTGGTTTATCTAAGGCCCTCTTCTCTGGCGAATGAAAGGAACAGGAACTTAAACTGTCACACATGCATGTCAGGTGGACTGTTGTTGCCTGCCATTGACATGAGGAGCACATTTCAAATGAACACAATATTTATATTCATATCTACACATTTGACATAGTTGACTAAACAATTTTACCTCAGGAAATTTTGGTGACCAAGAAGAAGATTGTGATAGTTAAGAAAATGACAAAACACACAAGTTACAGAACTTGAACCTCCGAGCTCCACTGTCACCGAGGAAGGGGACTGAGCAAACATCTGACAGAGAAGCAGACCTGGAAAACACAGGGAGGACGACATACATTTGAACATGATCTCCTGCTTTCGCAAGCACAGCATCTTAATGATATTGTAGCGATCTCGATAATCACTAAGAGGCCTGGGCCTTTCAGGGATGCGGTAAGATCACTGCATTGTGGCCCAGAAAAATGGGGTTCAAGTCCACATTGTGGCCAGAACCCCTGAGTCATTACATTGGTGTCAGAAGTGTGTGAAACAAACCTGTGTCAGGCCATTCTCTATGGAGGGTGATCAGTGCCAAAATTAAGATGAACTTACATCTTATGTACAGGGTCCGAATTATGATGTATGGATAATGTTTTTTAGGCATATATATTTTTTTACAAATATTAATTTCATGGAGTTACATGGTTTCAGAGTATGGAGGACTATCCAAACTGAAATAAATAAAAATAAATAAAATAAATACAAAGAGAAAATAAATACATGATTAAACAAATACATGGACACATGGCCTATCTATCTATTTATTCATCTATTTATTTGTTTATTTATTTCAACATTTATTTATTCATTCATTCGTTTCAACACATATTTTTATTTCGTTTGTCTCTTTGCTCTTTACATTTCTCAGTGCGCTTCTACATTTCGTAGCGTCTCTTTATTTCTTTCTCTTTCTCAATGTGACAAAACATTGAACTCTGTCAATCAGAGCTATTGGGCTGTAGCCAGTGCGCTTATTGTCCTATCCAGTGCACATAATCATCTTCATCATCATCTTCATGTTCACGTTCATAATCCTCTTCATGTTCATCTTCATAATCATGTTCATAATCATGTTCATAATCATCTTCATGTTCATCTTCATGTTCATGTTAATAATCATCTTCATGTTCATAATCCCGTTTATCTTAATTTTGGCACTGATCACCCTCTATAATTCTTAGTGGAGAGATGGAAGAGCAGTGCGAGGGTGGACTGTAATGAAAAGTTGTAATGGACTGTTGTAAATATAAAACATTTAAAGGTCCATTCACCCTGGATAAAGATTTCTGCTAAGAAATACATAAATAAATAATAATATTAATACTATATATATATATATGTATATATATACACTCACCTAAATGATTATTAGGAACACCTGTTCAATTTCTCATTAATGCAATTATCTTACCAACCAATCACATGGCAGTTGCTTCAACGCATTTAAGGGTGTGGTCCTGGTCAAGACAATCTCCTGAACTCCAAACTGAATGTCTGAATGTGAAAGAAAGGTGATTTAAGCAATTTTGAGCGTGGCATGGTTGTTGGTGCCAGACGGGCCGGTCTGAGTATTTCACAATCTGCTCAGTTACTGGGATTTTCACGCACAACCATTTCTAGGGTTTACAAAGAATGGTGTGAAAAGGGAAAAACATCCAGTAGTGGCAGTCCTGTGGGCGAAAATGCCTTGTTGATGCTAGAGGTCAGAGGAGAATGGGCCGACTGATTCAAGCTGATAGAAGAGCAACTTTGACTGAAATAACCACTCGTTACAACCGAGGTATGCAGCAAAGCATTTGTGAAGCCACAACACGTACAACCTTGAGGCGGATGGGCTACAACAGCAGAAGACGCCACCGGGTACCACTCATCATCACTACAAATAGGAAAAAGAGGCTACAATTTGCACAAGCTCACCAAAATTGGACAGTTGAAGACTGGAAAAATGTTGCCTGGTCTGATGAGTCTCGATTTCTGTTGAGACATTCAGATGGAGGAGTCAGAATTTGGCGTAAACAGAATGAGAACATGGATCCATCATGCCTTGTTACCACTGTGCAGGCTGGTGGTGGTGGTGTAATGGTGTGGGGGATGTTTTCTTGGCACACTTTAGGCCCCTTAGTGCCAATTGGGCATCGTTTAAATGCCATGGCCTACCTGAGCATTGTTTCTGACCATGTCCATCCCTTTATGACCACCATGTACCCATCCTCTGATGGCTACTTCCAGCAGGATAATGCACCATGTCACAAAGGTCGAATCATTTCAAATTGGTTTCTTGAACATGACAATGAGTTCACTGTACTAAACTGGCCCCCACAGTCACCAGATCTCAACCCAATAGAGCATCTTTGGGATGTGGTGGAACGGGAGCTTCGTGCCCTGGATGTGCATCCAACAAATCTCCATCAACTGCAAGATGCTATCCTATCAATATGGGCCAACATTTCTAAAGAATGCTTTCAGCACCTTGTTGAATCAATGCCACGTAGAATTAAGGCAGTTCTGAAGGCGAAAGGGGGTCAAACACAGTATTAGTATGGTGTTCCTAATAATCCTTTAGGTGAGTGTATATATGAATTGTGAAATGAGATCCTAGTCTTTTTGACAGAAACACACGGGTGAGAGATCTGTACTGCAGCAGGCAACTCAATCTGCCTCCAGCGCTGCATCTAGTGGCAAACAGCCAAACGCAAGCAATGCTTTTATAGGGAGAATATTTGGACAATCCTGTAATACCTTTCTTTATGATATTGTGAGCGGACAGCCTTTTAGAGATGATGCCGCTCGCAACACAGCATTGTAATTTAATGGAAAACCACTATCCATTGTAACTTCACATTTAGCATGAGGGGAAATACATTTTTTTAAAAAAAAACCTGATAAGATAATTGCTGGACTCACCTTTCAGTCGTATTGAAGTTCCAGATCCGAATCTAACTGATGTGTCCCTGATTCCTCCACAGTAGTATCTGGCAACGTCTGATGCTTCAATGTTGGAAATGTTGAGATTAAAATAATCACCTCTTCTATCTATTGCACGGCGCTTGTTGTTGTCAAACCCTCCATGAAATGAAGCTGCATTATTTTTAAATGAAACTATGGATTTTGGAGGTTCTCCAGATGGTTGCTTGATCCAGACCAATAAATGGCTTGAGTAACGCTCAGGAACGCTGCAGCTCAGGGTAACTGAACCTCCGAGCTCCACTGTCACCGAGGAAGGGGACTGAGCAAACAGCTGACAGAGAAGCAGACCTGGAAAACACAGGGAGTCGGGCAGGGAGGACGACATACAGTTCCATCTGAACACGACCTCCTGCTCTCAAATACTGCATCTCAACGAGTATCAATAAATAAAGCAACTGAAAGAACATATTGAAACACAAGCTAAAGAAATACCAGCAATATGTTTACATTGACCGAATCATCTGCAATTTATTATAATTTATTTTACACTAGGATTATCTGATTTTTAGTTTATCCAACACATATTAAATGTATACTAATGGAAAGTAGTTTCTTGCTATTAAATGCTTTACTGTTTTTGAAATGTGTTGTTTCACTGAGGACTGTCATACAGATTTGTGAACAACACTAAGCCTTACCTGCTTTAGAGCAAAATAAATGGAGAAATAAGATTATGTTCATTGTACTCTGTTAGAGTTTGTCTTCTCTATTTGTTCTTCTCAATGAAGTGTTCTGTCTGAACTGAAGATTACAAATCTATAGATGAAAGGACTGAGTATATTAGACTGTCATTTGATTGGCTACTAAGCGGTTCAGTTACAATGCTATATATAGACATCTCAAAGACTATTCGCCTATTGCAGATCTATGCTCAGAAGGGGGGCTTGTGTTCATATGCTCTCATAATCACAAGTGTGAAATATCTCATTCACTCACTCTGTAATTAGACTATACTGGTGCTAATGTGTACAGTGTCCGTATGTCTTTTTTTTTTGCATGAACCCCAATAAGGAGATGTTTCCTGCTAGGTCTTAGTTTTGGTGCATGTAGAGGCTGTGAGTCTGTCTTCATGGGCTGAGATATTGTATGAGCGCTCTTTGTGTTGTATCTTGTCCTTGTCCTTTTTCACAAACTGTTTGTCCGTTCTTGACTTCAGACTGTGACTTCTGTGTTTTAATTATTGCTACAACATATAGTTCTGAGGTTTAGGTTATACATGAGCCAAACCAAGGTGCTGACAGGGGTGTTAATAAGGGAGCTGACTCTATGGTCCAAGTGTTATTTATGAATATGAATATGAATATGAATGCAGAAATTTAAACTCGCTCCATATCAGGAAACAAAAATCAAATAAAAGAAGCAGAAATCTTGGCAAAGGCTTATGGTATCTGTTGTCTGTATTAAACTACATGAACATTGAACGACAACCATACTGTTATAAATGAAGGAGGGGATTGGCCGCATAAAAAATGACTGGCGGTTATTCCAATGACCAATGCCAGTGCTTTTAATCCTGTGTGGGCGTGGCCTGTGTGGGTGAGTGGGTTTCATAATAAACCTACACTACATTTAAGCTCTGTGCGTCTGACGACAGCAGCACGTACACAAGCACGTGTGCGCACATCCTCTACATGAAGAACATATAACATAGCATGAAAACTCATATCTTTTTTACGGAAGAAAACTAATATTATTACTCAAATTAAACCTCTAACGTGTTATATTAACTCATTATTGAGACATAATATTATTACAGTAGTGCGTTCCCATCTGTATTTCAGTCCTCCAGCCCCAAGAGGCCGATATAGGTCTACATTAAGACACCTCTTGAACAATCATTAACAGTCTCATTTTGATAGTCACTCACAGGTCACACATGAGCAAGGTCAATACAAGGAGCACATACATAGCTAAAATGTAAAGAAAGTTATTTTATTTGTTGAATTCAGTATTATTTAGACAATGAAAACATTTTTAAAATAGCAGTATGTTTTGCTGTATGCTGCAAGATATGCTTATCATTGGAATATCAAATAATAGATTTTGACAAACATAGGCTCGTCTACCCTGTCATGTTCAGCTGGGAAATAAGTGCTCCGCCCTCAATATCATTCAACACTTTATGTTGGTTTTTACTTTAATTTGTCACTTGTCGGTATATATTTGTCTTTTTGCAAGTTGACTTTCAAGGTAAATGATGCAAAATAAATGTTTTACTTGCAGAGAATAACTTCAAACAATTGTAACCCCTATTTGAGTGTATAATAGATTCAGGGTATCTTAGGTTCGATAGGAGACTGGTTGTGCAAGTTGTGTTCCTGTTCCTTTTCAACCTTACATTTTAACACTTTGCATAACTTCTTAATTCACTAACACAGCGACTGACGTTGCTTTTTTCAGATCTATCCACCCCTTTGCAAAACCATGAAACACTGCACCTCGTCTCCCTTTCAGATCAGAACATACAATAAAGTCTGTTAATCTAATCACCTGTAATCAAACATTATTTTCCTCTCTCCCTTTCAAAAGATCCCTCTTAACTTCAGACTCGCTTGTCAACATCTGTATACCACAGATCATTAGCGCGGGTTTTTCACACATCGAATCACCACAAAATGGCGGATTCTCTACCTTTGTTCAAAGCACATGCAAACTCAAACAAACGATGAATCAAATGATTTCCTCGCCATTTCTGGCTGCTTCTATAATACCTCAATTCCCAAGACTTCTGGTTAATTCTGGTTTGTAAACACATATTACAACTTATTTAGTTCCGACATTATTCCTTTAAACAAACAAAAAATAACGTAACCCACCAGAAAATCGTTTCCTGTGCCCAGGATCGATCACCTTGTTGCCTGGTTGCTTCAAATGTATCTAACTTGATTTATCGTTATTTTTATGTATACATTTCTGTATTTTTTTCATTTAGAAAAAAGTAAACCTAAGTATTTATAGCTCCAGTTTCTGTGTCTTATAGGGGTGCTCTGGAAGCTTCTCTTTTCTTTTTTAAGTAAAAATACACATTTATTTGTAAGGCCCTGAACTGCCAGTTAACCGTTTGTGTGCTGGACACAACTGTTTTACACATTATTATTAGCTTATTTAAAACAAGGGCTACACAGTACAATTGATGAATTACAAGTGTATTATTTTACAGGCACAATACAGTAATATCCTTCCACTCTGTTACTGTTGATCTGTTGTAATTTCTTCCGGGTGCCATTGCAGTTGCTGTGTCTTTCTATGAAGCAGCACGCAAGAAAGAAAGTGCCAGAAGAGAATTACTCTCATTTCATCAACAAGCATTATACACACTTGAAAACAAACTTAAATCTCATCGAAAGGAAATAGAACACAAACAGGAAAATATTTCAGAGCTAAACAAAAACCTTAATGCTGTGAAGATAAAACGACTACACAATCAGAAAACCTGTCAGTTTCCCCCCGCACTTCTCCAGCTCGCCGCCAGAGGTCATCATCACCACAGTTCTAACCCCATGTACCTGTTCTTCCACTTTCCTCAACCAGTGCCCTCTCTCACCTCCCTCAGCTCCCATTCGCTCAGCACTGCCCAGCAGCCATTACCTTCCTTCTCCTGCCCTCTGTATGAACCCCCTGGTCACATCTATCATTGCGAAGTCTAGATGCAAGATTTAGCAGATTATGTGAACCATTTTGTTTCTAATGGGGAATCTGCTGTGTCAGGCTAATCAGACAAAGACGTAAGTAGAGTTTAGATCAGGGATGGCGAACCGGTGGCACGCAGAGCTGTATAGGTGGGCACGCCAAGAGCGCGGTTGTGCGTCTTTTTTTGTTTAGTTTCTTGTCAGCCCGCCCCTGAATTGACCTTTCACAAAGCCTCGCCCCAAACAGGCCTTGTCCAATCCTACCTGAGCAGCCGGCCACTGCCTGAAGAAGGTCCGTCCAGCTCTCGGCGTTCAGGCTCACCATGGTGAGACGCTGTGCCTGCGGCCCTACAAACCCGACAGCAGGGACCCTTTTCCAAAGCCCAAAACTCAACAGGAAAGATGCCGGCAGTGGATAAGAGTGTGGGAGGCCCCATTCCCCGCTAAACACCGCGAAGATTAACAGACACACATTTGTCTGCTGCAAGGTGAGCTGGTGGCTGATGATGCTGTCATTGTCCAGCTGACGCCAGCGGCGGGTCCGCACTGCAGGGTTTAGGGGGCTTCCTGGGGCTGCATGGGGGCTGACAGTGTTTTGCGGAGTCACTTCTTCATTCTTCGATTCTTTTGTGGTAATGTTTTTAGGGGGGATGAGTGAAAATACAAGGGGCGGCTGACAGAAATTATTTGTCAGACTATTTGACCGCCATTACTTCATAACAGTGTTATTTTTAGGGGGACTGAGAGAAAATACAGGGGGGTAAAGCCCCCTCAATAGCGTCAGCCATGGACATCAGCTAATTACAGAGACTTCTCTTAGGTTGTGAAATGCTTCTGTCAACATTTATACGTAATTATTCCTTGGACAACAATGTTATCTATCAATGATGTTATAGTTATTTGTGCTAACGTGACCATTAATACGACTAACTTGCGTCGGGGCACTCGTAGGCTTGACTTGAACAGTGACTTTCTGCTGAGCTTGAGAGGATGATGTTGACGGATAAGATTTCTATAAAAGCTGTATAAACAGAGCTGACCCAGCAGGGAAGAGCATGGCTGCTCCACAAGGCTGTGCTGGCTGCATGTTAGGATGAGTTTATAGCAGGGCTGGGGAACCTTCTTCCTATCAAGGGCCATTCGAGTGTTTACAATGTATTCATAGGCCACAACATTAATTAATACACCTGCATCAAAACATGAATACAGATGAAACTTACATTCTAATGCAAGAACAAATCACTTTTTCTAAACTCACACACTGCAGTCAATAATGAACAACTATATAGTCTACAATAAGCAAAAAGCTCAATACAATAAGAAAATGAAACCAGTGTAAACGTAAATATTGGAGTAATGCTCAAACGCAATATTTTCTAGTTCAAAAATAACTATTGCATTTATCAGAACATAATTGTACACTAAAGTAAACCTTTTCAAAACTGTAAGCTTGGTTTTCAACATATAGTGCTTGTATTCACTGTAGCTTTGTATTTCAATAAACTATTTACTATAGATTTAGTCTGCATACCTGACAGCTCATACAGTCACACAGGACAGTTTCTGCACTTTCCCTGCATGAGCTCATACCTCACACTGCATTTTGACAGCCTCTCCAGGTGACACTTTTACTCCACGATTATATAGCATCACAATTAATGCTCCTCCACCGATAATGTCCTGAATCATTATTTTGGTGGATGTGCTGGGCATCAGTGGAGTAAAAGCACTCGGTGCCATTTGGACCTGCGTTTCATGCGACGATGACAAAGGGAGGAACAATTGCCACCGTCACGTGACCACGCCACCCCTATTTTATTCCAGTGAGGAGGGGGTCTCACTATTCCCCCCCCTCTCCCCGCGCAGGCTAAAGCAAGATCCCAGAGTCAATATTTGGAATTACATCAAGTTTATTACAATGGTTGCCAGGCGGGGCATGAAGTCCGCCGGCCTAGAAGCCCCATTACCTAGAAATAGAAACACTAAAGCCGCCTTTAGTAACAGGCGTTTGCGCTAGTTTAAAATTTAAAAGTTTAAAATAACTAATAATTATAACTAATCAAGAAAATCCCCACTACATTTATTCTAAAAGTAAAGCCCGTCTTGGCCACCCCCAAAAATCCAAGTCCCGGAATTAAGGTGCGAATCTGCGGCAAGGAGACTTCGTCACCAATGTCCGTTCAAGCTCATGGCAGGTGGATTCCTAGGAGGCTTGGCAGTACGGGGTCCCCCTCCTACGGTGTCAGCCCCTGGACCAGGCTCTGCAGTGCCACCAACCCTAGGCAGAGAGAAACAAGGACATGACATTCAGAGGGAACGCGTCATTGAGGCCGGGTAAGTGAATCCACACACACTACAGTGGTTACTTTCCCCATTCACGTCCCTCCGCTATCCTTTTCCCCAGCATCTCTCCACAGGTGCACTGCTTTCTGTCTCAGGCCCAGCTGACCACCAGGGGAACACACCGTCTCTACCAGCCCTGTCAGATAAGTAGGAAAAATAGGAAATCAGTCCAGTATCTCTCCTCAAATTAACTTTCCTTTTCTCAGGAAGGGTGCACAGAAATCATCAGCCAAAACTCAAGGAGAGTTTTCCCAGAAGACAGAGTACTTATCCTGCCATGAACAATTCCCCTGTTCCCATCTGCAGCGTCCTCTGTTCCTCAAGGCTGTCTTCTAGGCTTGTTCCCTATTATCACACACCCTCCTGCCTGGCTCCCCACAGTGCTGTCCTCCTTCCTTCTCAATCCCAGGTCTGCTTCTTCGTCTTCTTCGTCGTGTCTTTTTAGGGCCGATAGCACTGCATGTGTGTGTGTGTGTGTGTGTGTGTGTGTGTGTGTGAGTGTGTGTGTGTGTGCGTGTGTGTGTGTGTGTGAGCGTGTGTGTGTGTGTGAGCGTGCGTGTGTGTGTGTGTCTGTGTGTGTGTGAGCGTGTGTGCTGTGTGTGTGTGTGTGTGTGTGAGTGTGTGAGTGTGTGTGTGTGTGCGTGTGTGTGTGTGAGCGTGTGTGTGTGTGTGTGTGTGTGTGTGTGTGTGTGTGAGCGTGTGTGTGTGTGTGTGTGAGCGTGTGTGTGAGCGTGTGTGTGTGTGTGAGCGTGCGTGTGTGTGTGTGTCTGTGTGTGTGTGAGCGTGTGTGTGTGAGTGTGTGTGTGAGCGTGTGTGCTGTGTGTGTGTGTGCTGTGTCCTTGGTCCTTGATAGATAGGGACCACATTTCTTTCTTTCTACTCTATTTAAGCAATTTATATAATCCTTTAGAATGAGACACATCTGGAAAGTTATTGTGTGAGGAGAAAAGTAAGTATGTAAATAAATAAATAATATATATGTATATATCTTAGGAACCATTTACTTTTACCTGAAAATATGTATATCTGTGTACAGTAGTAGTTTATCAGTCCCAGGGTGAAAAGGTTCAGGTCCTCAGTCTCTCAGTAGGACGTTCCCTTCAGACCTGGAATAAGTCTGGTTGCTCTCCTCTGAACTGCCTCTAGAGCAGCGATATCTTTCTTGAAGTGTGGAGCCCAGAACTGTCCACAGTATCCAGATGAGCTCTAACTAACCTTGTTCTCAATTCTACACTTTTGACAATATACCCTAGCATTGTGTTTGCCTTTTTTATTGCTTCCTGTTAAGGTACACACTGTGTCTGTGTACAGAGGACTGTGTACCTGTGACTCTGTGTCTGTGGGCAGAGGACTGTGTACCTGTGACTCTGTGTCTGTGTGCAGAGGACTGTGTACCTGTGACTCTGTGTACCTGTGACTCTGTGTCTGTGTACCTGTGACTCTGTGTCTGTGGGCAGAGGACTGTGTACCTGTGACTCTGTGTCTGTGTGCAGAGGACTGTGTACCTGTGACTCTGTGTCTGTGTACATGTGACTCTGTGTCTGTGGGCAGAGGACTGTGTACCTGTGACTCTGTGTCTGTGTGCAGAGGACTGTGTACCTGTGACTCTGTGTCTGTGTGCAGAGGACTGTGTACCTGTGACTCTGTGTCTGTGGGCAGAGGACTGTGTACCTGTGACTCTGTGTCTGTGTACCTGTGACTCTGTGTCTGTGTGCAGAGGACTGTGTACCTGTGACTCTGTGTCTGTGTGCAGAGGACTGTGTACCTGTGACTCTGTGTCTGTGTGCAGAGGACTGTGTACCTGTGACTCTGTGTCTGTGGGCAGAGGACTGTGTACCTGTGACTCTGTGTCTGTGTACCTGTGACTCTGTGTCTGTGTGCAGAGGACTGTGTACCTGTGACTCTGTGTCTGTGGACAGAGGACTGTGTACCTGTGACTCTGTGTCTGTGTACCTGTGACTGTGTCTGTGTGCAGAGGACTGTGTACCTGTGACTCTGTGTCTGTGGACAGAGGACTGTGTACCTGTGACTCTGTGTCTGTGTGCAGAGGACTGTGTACCTGTGACTCTGTGTCTGTGTGCAGAGGACTGTGTACCTGTGACTCTGTGTCTGTGTGCAGAGGACTGTGTACCTGTGACTCTGTGTCTGTGGGCAGAGGACTGTGTACCTGTGACTCTGTATCTGTGTACCTGTGACTCTGTGTCTGTGTGCAGAGGACTGTGAACCTGTGACTCTGTGTCTGTGTGCAGAGGACTGTGTACCTGTGACTCTGTGTCTGTGTGCAGAGGACTGTGTACCTGTGACTCTGTGTCTGTGTGCAGAGGACTGTGTACCTGTGACTCTGTGTCTGTGTACCTGTGACTCTGTGTCTGTGTACCTGTGACTCTGTGTCTGTGTGCAGAGGACTGTGTACCTGTGACTCTGTGTCTGTGTGCAGAGGACTGTGTACCTGTGACTCTGTGTCTGTGTGCAGAGGACTGTGTACCTGTGACTCTGTGTCTGTGGGCAGAGGACTGTGTACCTGTGACTCTGTGTCTGTGGGCAGAGGACTGTGTACCTGTGACTCTGTGTCTGTGTGCAGAGGACTGTGAACCTGTGACTCTGTGTCTGTGTGCAGAGGACTGTGTACCTGTGACTCTGTGTCTGTGTGCAGGGGCTATAGGTAAATAATCAGTGCCAGTAACCAATAGACTGTATTCACATTAAACACATTAATACGTTACATTTCAGATATTATTCCAGTGATAAATAACATCTTCAATGAGAGGTTATTGTTAATATACAGTATATGTGTCTTTTGCAATGCACAATCAATGTGAAGCGAGGTGTGGTACAGGAGAGAAGAACCCAGGTGCGGAGGTGTATAGAGTGGTCAAGCAAGCAAGGGGTCAAGGGCCAGAGACAGGAACAATGGAGAAGAGGCAAGAAGAGTAGCCGACGAGACAGGCGAAAGCTCAGGTCGATCAGGCAAACAATCCAGAGAGGGCAGCCAGGAATCAAACACACTTGTTAAAGACTAACCACCTCCTGTTCTCACTACAACTAAGATGACACTCAGGATTGCCTTTTTATCTAAATATCTTTCACATGTCAAGGAAATCCTAAACCAAACCATTCAGTTCCACTTTAATATTTTACTTGCATCCATTGATCTCATATCAATATAGTATTTAAATACTCTTTATGTACGTAAGTGTTAGTGGAAGAGTGGGGCTTTGCTCTGGGTTACAGTTACAATTAGGGCTAAGCTGGGTGTTGCTGATTATTCGCTCCACCAGTAGGGCTAAGAGGACGTGCAGAAGACAGGAGTCTGTCCTGCACACACCATTCATTTAAAAAGGCACTGGAACATGTGTTTCCTGGAGGGCTGGGGTCCAGATATTGGGATACACAGAAGCTCCTGGACTTGGTTGCTTTTCTGTTTCAACAGATTGTCTGTATAAGTTAAAAACAAACACAAACTAAAATCGATCAGCATGTGACCTGTCCCCCTTCACTGCAAATGGAGGACACAGGGGTAGAGTAGTAATCTGTGCACATTCATAGCAGTGTTGAGATTGTGAGGACTGGCTCTGTAAGTGTCCCTGAGAAATGTGTTTCCCAAGTGTGTTTAGATCAAGGCAGGAAGCACACATTTCACACGCTGCCCAATAGATCTCTCACTTCCCTCTGATAACGCTGCCCCCCATGTGAGGCTGTGAGCTGCAGTGTGGCTCTGTGATGTCATTATTCATGGCACAGGCCCATTAAACACTGCACTGCGCTGTGTCCTGCCCCTCCCTGTGAGCAGAGGCTGCTGATTGGTGTGCTGGATCAGGAGGGCTGCAGGGCTCCACCCCCATCTCACTCTTTATTGGCCGGCTGAGCACTTCCTGTGAACAGCGGTGAACTCACTGGTGACGACCAGGACTGGATCACATGGTTTAACACTGCATTAATGGCAGGCAGTCAAAGTGCATGAACATCTGAATGATAAACTGCACAACACCGCCAAATCAAGCAGACTGTTCAGTATCATATTGAGCCAAGAATCCCATCTATGTTTATGAAATACTGTCCAAAATATCCCCTTGATATTTATTTTCAATGATCTATGATTGAAGTTGGAACAAGGCGAGCCATAATGCCATCTCTATGCACCTCTTGCAGATGACACATGTAGGCTGAGAAGTGGTGTTCTGATGCTTATGATATTTTCTATCAGTGTTATTTTAATGTCAACTTTAAAATGTTTATGTCTTAATTAACACCATTAAACAACTGGTTTGGTCCAAAACAATCCTTGGACCATAGAGTCCAACACCCCTGTTAGACCCCCATGGAGTCAGTGCCCTTGTTTGGACATCGGTGGACAAGATGCAACACAAAGAGCGTTCATACAATATCTCAGCCCATGAAGACAGACTCACAGCCTCTACATGCACCAAAACTAAGACCTAGCAGGAAACATCTCCTTATTGGGGTTCATGCAAAAAAACAAGACATACGGAAGCTGGAGAGACAGGCAAGTTCATAATTGAATGTATGAAGCTGTAGACATTTAGCACCATTGCAGTCTAATTGAGTTAGTGAGTGAGATATGTCAGACTTGTGGTGATTTTGAATTAAAAGTAAAGATAGATATTATGATCATATAAAAACACAAGCCCCCCTTCTGAGCATAGATCTGCAAGAGGCGAATAGTCTTTGAGATGTCTATATATAGCATTGTAACTGAACCGCTTAGTAGCCAATCAAATGACAGTCTAATGTGCTCAGTCCTTTCATCTATAGATTTGTAATCTTCAGTTCAGACAGAACACTTCATTGTGAAGAACAAATAGAGAAGACAAACTCTAACAGAGTACAATGAACATAATCTTATTTCTCCTTTCATTTTGCTCTAAAGCAGGTAAGGCTTAGTGTTGTTCACAAATCTGTATGACAGTCCTCAGTGAAACAACACATTTCAAAAACAGTAAAGCATTTAATAGCAAGAAACTACTTTTCATTAGTATACATTTAATGTCTGTTGGAAAAATTAAAACTAAATCTGTAAAATAAATTATAATAAATTAGATGTTTTGGATATATATATATATAACATGTACTGATCTATTCTTACAATATGCTCTTTCAGTTGCTTTGTTTATTGATGGTCGTTGAGATGCAGTATTTGAGAGCAGGAGGTCGTGTTCAGATGGAGCTGTATGTCGTCCTCCCTGCCCGACTCCCTGTGTTTTCCAGGTCTGCTTCTCTGTCAGATGTTTGCTCAGTCCCCTTCCTCGGTGACAGTGGAGCTCGGAGGTTCAGTTACCCTGAGCTGCAGCGTTTCCAAGAGTTACTCAAGCAATGTCTTGGTCTGGAACAAGCAACCATCTGGAGGACCTTCAACATCCATAGTTTCATTTAAAAATAATGCAGCTTTATTTCTTGGAGGCTCTGACAACAAGCGCTGTGCAATAGATAGAAGAGGTCATTATTTTAATCTCAACATTTCCAACATTAATGCGTCAGACGTTGCCAGATACTACTGTGGAGCAATCAGGGACACATCAGTGAGATTCGGATCTGGAACTTCAATACGACTGAAAGGTGAGTCCAGCAATTCTCTTATCAGGGGTTTTTATCTTACATTTTATTTCCCCTCATGCTAAATGTGAAGTTACAATGGATACTGGTTTTCCATTAAATTACAATGCTGTGTTGCGAGCGGCATCATCTCTAAAAGGCCGTCCGCTCACAATATCATAAAGAAAGGTATTACAGGATTGTCCAAATATTCTCCCTATAAAAGCATTGCTTGTGTTTGGCTGTGTGTCACTAGATGCAGCGCTGGAGGCAGATTGAGTTGCCTGCTGCAGTACAGATCTCTCACCCGTGTGTTTCTGTCAAAAAGACCAGGATCTCATTTCACAATTCATAAATACATGCAAAGAACAATACTCAAAGCTGCAGTGCTTCTCATGATGCGAAAACTAATGTATTGAGTAATATAATAATAATAATAATAATAATAATAATAATAATAATAATAATAATAATAATAATAATAATAAAGAGCTGACAAAGCCAGAAAAGATGAGACATGTTTAGGTAAGTTTATATAGGAATTCTGTTTATAAACAGAAATTGGGCAAATAATTGAGAAAATGGCTACGTCAGGATTTAAAGATTCAGATTACTTTATATAACACAATCTCAACTGTATATTAACCCTTACACTACTGATCCAGGCTGCAATGTGTTACTGTAAACCATACTGTCACTCTCTCAGGCTCAGGGTCCGTCAGCAGGAGAGTGGAGCAGCAGCCGGCGTCTGTCCCCGTCCAGCCAGGAGACAGTGTGACTCTGCAGTGTACAATACACACTGAGACCTGTGCAGGAGAGCACAGTGTTCATTGGTTCAGGCATGGCTCAGGAGAAGCCCTTCCAGGACTCATTTACACCCATGGGAACAGGAGTGATCCGTGTGAGAGCAGCTCTGAGCCTGGGCTTCCTGCACAGGGCTGTGTCTATGAGCTCCCCAAGAGGAACCTCCGCTCCTCTGACGCTGGGACTTACTACTGTGCTGTGGCCACATGTGGGCAGATCCTGTTTGGCAACGGGACACGGCTGCACATTGCAGGTAGGCTGCATATTTTAATTGATTATTTCATTTGTATACAAACGGTACCTTATCAGTGTTATTTCATCATTTATTATTATTAGTCTGAGTGTCGAAACATTGTCTTGTTCTCTTACAATAACGTTATTATTCTTCCCATCGTCATTACACTAACTCCTCCTGCACTGGAAAAAAATGAATTGTGGGTCAAGTAAATTATACATATTTAATTTTCTTAAATATTACTTAAAACAATGTTTATGTTACTCGTACTAAAATCACTTAAATAAGTTAAGCTGTGACATATATGCAGGTGCTGCCACAGGGGATGCTGGGAGATGGACTTTAATTTGGTCAGATCAGTTAATTGGACGGTTGGACGTTTATTCCATTGTATCACTGCTGTGTGGTTTACCTGTCTGTCTCTCACTGTGTTATGCCTACACTTGTGTTTGTTCCCCCATGACTCATGACTATTCGCGCTGAGAGTAGCCCCCTGTTTTATTCTGAGTTTGTCAGTTCTATGTGCTGCCTGTTCTAAAAGGTAGAGTGTAAGTGCATGTGAGAAATAAAAAACACACGTTCACTCTATCTTGGTGGTCAAGCAAACTAATGACAACAGTAATTAAGTTTGTATATGTTGAAAACAAAATCCAGTTGAAAATACTTAATAAAAATTGTTCAAGTTGTTACACATATTTCTTTTAAGTATTTGCAACTTGCAGTTATTTTAGATTTCCAGTACTTAATTTTGTATACATTTTTAAATTGAAGGTACTTAAATGATTTAAGGTCCACAAAGTACACAAAATTAAGCAATTCTTTAGGAAATTTGTCCATAGCACTGTTCTCTCAATATTATGTGTAATATTCTATTATAAGTTGATGTAGTTTTATATAATATATATATATAATAAGTAATAGTATTGGTAATGACAATAACAATGACACACATTGCCCATCGCAGGTGACCGCAGTGAGGCAGGAGGCAGTGCGGAGGGCCCGTGTGGCTGCGGGGGCCACAGTGCGCTCTCTCTCAGTGTCCTGGCTTTGGCTGCAGTGCTCTGTGTGTTTGGGACGCTCGTCACAGCGCTGCTGTGCAGGAGACGCAGAGCAGGGACGGGCCCCCAGGGTGCTGGTAGGCTGCTTTACACTGCACTGCGGATGACTGTGCTCAGAGTGTGCTCTATTACTGTTTCAATAACCAACAAGTGGGACGCACATGAATTGCAATATGATTCATCTTTATGATCAAAACTTTTCTGAATCATCAATGTTTGTTTTTGTCTTGAATGCCATTCTGCATTACTAATGATGCCCTAACAATATGAGGGTCCTAATAGAGAACTCCACCTCAATGCAGACTGAAATCTTATCTGTCCCTGTCACTGGTAGCCTCTCTGTCCCACAATCCCCTGGGCCGGGCAGTCTCTGCATCACCTCTCTCTGCTGTGTTTTCAGAAGCAGCTTCTGGACATCCTCCTCACAGTGACCAACACTGCAGCCCTGCCCACGGCACAGACACAGAGTCACAGGTACACAGTCCTCTGCACACAGACACAGAGTCACAGGTACACAGTCCTCTGCACACAGACACAGAGTCACAGGTACACAGTCCTCTGCCCACAGACACAGAGTCACAGGTACACAGTCCTCTGCTCACAGACACAGAGTCACAGGTACACAGTCCTCTGCACACAGACACAGAGTCACAGGTACACAGTCCTCTGCTCACAGACACAGAGTCACAGGTACACAGTCCTCTGCCCACAGACACAGAGTCACAGGTACACAGTCCTCTCCTCACAGCCTCTCACAGACGGGTCACACTGATCAGTAACTCACATGATTTCTGAGTGAAGGATCAGTGTTTCACACGTGTTACTGGTACATGACTGTTTTCCAGCAGAGAGGAAAAATAGACATGCTGGCGTACACAGCCCTGGATTTTGATCAGAATAAAAGGAAAGCTGGAAAAAAGAGGAGAGAAGGGAGGAGTGGCTCAGAGCTGGCCTCGGAGTATGCTGCGGTCAGGACCCAGAGGAGATGAAGCTCCTGTGAAATGTGCTGTGATCGTCAGTTAATGCTCTTATCACACCTTAAAGACACCTTTTCAAATCCAATAAATACCTTGCTTTTACATTAATAATATTAAATATTATAATATTAAATACACTGTTATTACTACACTCCTACTATGTTGTAACTATTAAACCATGCATTAGCCTCTGATCAAATTTAATCTGGCATCAAAAACCAGGACCTTAATATAATGCGTTAGTGATGCATTGTGCTTTGCTTGATTGACTATGCACTGTCCACAACCTCAGGTGAGAAAACCACAGATAAATGCTACTGCTAGTTTTAATATTTGTGTTGTTGATTATTTCTGTCTCCATTAATATATTTGTGAAATTGCACGTTCAATAAAAACATAATTATTATAAATGTGTGTTCTGTCTCCTGTTACGGGAATCAATGTGTCCCTGAATGTAAAAACCTCAACACAGTGTTTCTCATTCTCGAGATTACTGCAGATCTCATTGACTGCCTGCCATTAATGCAGTGTTAAACCATGTGATCCAGTCCTGCTCGTCACCAGTGAGTTTTTTGTTTTTTATTTTTAATAAATTTGCAAAGATTTCAAACAAACCTCTTTCACGTTGTCATTATGGGTTATTGTTTGTAGAATTTTGAGGAAAATAATTAATTTAATCCATTTTGGAATAAGGCTGTAACATAACAAAATTTGGAAAAAGTGAAGTGCTGTTAATACTTTCCGGATGCACTGTATATACTACTTGTGAAAATAGTGAGGTTACTTTTAAATTACTAAAAATAAATCTGGACCTCAAGACTAACTCTGTGCTAGAAATAATTGTTTGAACCGGGGCAGAAATGGCCGTGATGAATAAACTTATTCTCTCAGAGTACAAAATGTTAACCCTAGAACCACTGAGATGTCGTACTGTGAATAATGTGCGGCTCCTTTATAAAACAGCTGTGTGACGAAAATTTAAGAGTTCGATACAAATGTATAGTTTTACATATGAACATCACACATAACAATTTCGGTGCAGAAATGCTGCATTTACATTGATAATGGAAGTGATTTTCTTATTTTTTCAAAATGAGTGCATATACATTAACATAATAATAATAAATTTAATAAACTGTGTAAACTGGTGTAGGAATATTATACAAGACTTAAGGCTTAAACAATTATTTAACATAAATAACCATCATAGAAATAGCATAAAACTAAATTATAACATCTTATGCAACACTTTGAAATGGCTCCATCTATCAATGCTGAACACACGCTTATCAACACTACAGTGCCTTTGCAACAGGGCAGATTGTGCTGCATTCAGCAACCTGGCAGTGTCTTTATTCTGTGTGCCAGTGGGCAGCGCTGGCTGAAGAGTGAGGGGCATCTTCTCAGTCCTGTATAGATACTGAATTGTAGTGCCAACAGCAGCACATAACCACTAACACCAGCCAGTCTCTCGCCAGCCCTTCACCTAATGCAAACGAATTTGCGTACAGGAGCTATAAAGCTATAACAGATGTGATTCTTATTTTGTTACATATGCTAAAAAATATCATATTGATAATAATATATGAATAAATGATGTGTAGAAAATCACGTGTTTCAGGATTCAACGCGATTATAAATCTTGCACAGTTACCAATTTTATTACAAAGCACAGGTTTTTGGCTATATTACAGTTTTTTTCAATCGCTAGGACCCATTTCTCAATACTTAGATCACTTTTTCAAAACTCTTCACACAGTGAGCACAAAAGCAGTCTATGTGGGCTAAACTGTATATCATTTTTCATTGTTTTGTTGTTTTGGCACAAAAGACCTCACTTGATCTAACTATCAACTGATCAACCGCTCAAAATGATAAATGACGAACTGACGAACAATATTCCATGTTCAGATCATGAAAGTTTCAGGATAATGAGATCCATTGACACCAATTACTGTGCGGTATCTATGGATGTAATATTTAATCATCATTCTTTATCAGACACTGTTTCTTTGGTCCCATGTTGAACTTATCCACACCATGTTTTCAGATTTCACCTACGACAACATAGCGACAACAAGGAGCCGGCAGGTGATCCAGGTCAAGCAGGGGGAGGAGGAAGACGAGGAAGATGAGGAAGACGTGGTGGTCCAAGGAATGGCAGGGGACAAGACATTCTGAGAGGTAGTCGTGGGCCTCGTCATAGAGGAGGGATTAGGCCTCACCAGAGAGGCGGCCATGGGGCTCGTATGAGAGGTGTGGGGGATGTGGTAGTGGACAAGGCCACGGAGCAAGACAGCGCCAGCAGCAAAGAGTGTCCAATGAAATCCAAGCTATAGTTGTAGACCATGTTGTAAATCATGGTATGACAACGAGGCAGCTACAATGATTCGACCAAACCTCAGAAGATCAACCATTGCCTCAATCATCAGAACTTTCCGCAATGAGAACCAGTAAGTCTTGAGCATGCACTAAACATTAGGCTACTCTCAACTGTCAGATGACTGTATACTGCATGCCAATGTGTACCACAGAGTGGGTGATGTGACTGAATGTATTCTTACTGTAATTTTCCCTGCAGAATAGAGATGAGGCCAAACAGGGGAAGCAGAGGCAAAATTCTGACTGACCAACAAGAGCGGCTGTGGTCAGTTTGGTTCGGGACAGAAATGATATTTGCCTAACAGATATTGGGCAGCACATCTTGGACAATGACAACATGTTCAACAATGTGGAAGCCAGAAGTTTGCCGACTATTGCATGCATGCTGAGAAGGCAGTAGGTGTCTCTAATACAGCTCTACCGTGTGCCTTTTGAAAGACATGCAGACAGAGTGAAGCAGCTGGTGGACTGAGTATGTTTAGGTATGTTCAGTTTCAAGATGCCTGTTGTGAACAATTCCACAAAAATTCAAATACAAAATCATTGTAATTAGTAATTCTCGTTCCAAAATGTCTTTTTAGAGGGTGACGGAGCTGGTTGCTGATGAAAACCATCACAAATTCATCTTTTTAGATGAGGCAGGCTTTACCCTGGCCAAGACAAGGAGGAAAGGTCAGAATTTCATTGGCCAGCGGGCAACCGTCCAAGTCCCTGGACAATGTGGGGCAAACATCACCATGTGTGCGGCTATATCGGAAGATGGTGTGGTGAGACGCAGACCTCGTATTGGATCATATAATGCAGCTCTCCATGTAACCTTCCTTAATGAGCTAGATCAGGTCTCTAGAGCTGATGGCGTGACCTATGTCATTGTGTGGAATAATGTCAGGTTCCACCATGCTCAAATGGTGCAAGCATGGTGTCACGCCCATCCACAACTTACCACCCTGTACTTACCCCATTCTCTCCTGTCCTCAACCCGGAATTTTTCTCCAGATGGAGGTGGAAGATATATGACAGGCGCCCTCATGAACAAGTCACCCTTCTCCAGGTCATGGATGATGCATGCAATGACATCACGGCAGACCAGTGGATGCAGCGTGCCCGAAGACTCTTCCCAAAGATGCTTGGCTAATGAACACATCCATCGTGATGTGGATGAGAACCTGTGGCCAAATCCACAAGACAGGGTTGATGGAAATATAGAAGTACAGTAATCAGTCCTTTGTTTTGATTTTTACAGTAAGTCAGGTGAGGAACACTGCCGTTGACATTTTACTGAAGTTTTTTCTTTGTTGTAGCTAATTATTTTTGCTTTGATTCAAAGAAACCTGTTGGGATTTGATTGTATTGCATCAATACATTTCAGAGTTTGTTCAATGATTCCACTGTGTCTGTAGTATTCTCTCTACTAGTCCTTTTACAGTGATGTATGTACGTGTAGTACCATAATGAAACATGTATCACATATTTTGCTTATAGCGATCACGTCCGTCCAGATCAAATTGATCACTATAAGCGGATGATCATTATAACCAAATCATTTTTATTTATTTCTCATGCAGATGACCATTTAATTAACATTTATGTATTCATTACATGAATATAAAGTAATGAAACGGACAGCTTCTCTATTAACTGAATTTTATTGACTTTCAAAAAACGTCGGTAGGGCAAATAGGCTAGGCTATAAACCACAACTTGACGGGGGTTTCATTGCATTTCAAATAAAATAAATAAACTGTAGACTATCAATGGTGAATGCCAATGGTAGCAGAGTTTGAAAAGAAACATAATCATAAAATATTCTGATCTTAGTCAAAAAATTAAAACTGCATAAAATAATGAGTCTACCTGTCACAGTTCCCTAGCCCTGACCCTCTTCCCTCACTAGACACTACCTCTGTTTTGTGTGTCGGCTCTGTGCCGCCTGGATAAGTCATTTCACAAACTTGTCCATTGATGCCTGGATCATGGGTTTGTCCAAAACTAAGTTCACTTTTTACTAACTTGCATGAGATTAGTCTAGCTATCAAATTAAGACTAATCTGTTTAGACTTTTAAAGTACATTGGAGACCCCTTATAGCGATCACGTCCGTTGTTTTATTTATTTTTCTCCATATGTTGAAATGTATGAAAAGACCCAAAATGAACACTATAAGCTGACTACTTGACCACTATAAGTGAATTATTTAAACAGCATTTGTATAGGAACGATTCCGTCCCCAGCTTTTTGATCCATATAAGCAGTTGATCGCTATAACCGTGATCGCTATAAGCGGTCTCCACTGTACAATATTTAATGATTGTATGAAACACTACACAGTGAAACTATCGGTATCTTGTGTGTGGGTGATCTAAACTAATGTTCCTATGGTATTTCGTTGGAAATTAGTTATCTGAACCAATGATTCTGCAAAGTGCAAGGTTTCTTTAAAGATATAAATGCACATTGCCATATTTTGAGCATTGGAAAGCCTGTGTTACAAGTGATGACAGTTCTGAGTTCTATGTCTAGAGTTTTGAAAAATGACATAAAGGTTCTTAAATTAGTGTCAAAGTGATTGTAAAAAACTGTAACTAAGAAGAAGCCAGTCTGGAGTCAAGAACGGACAAACAGTTTGTGAAAAGGGACATCGGGGACAGGATACAACACAAAGAGCGCTCATACAATATCTCAGCCCATGAAGACTGTTAAGGTACAACGCCTCAGTTGAAGCAACCCTTCGGATTCCAGTGAATCAGGCACCCAGTCAGCGCTTCCAGCAACAGTGGAGACTTTCAACAGAGAACGAGCTCGGGAAGGAAAGTCTCGGACACAAAGCCAGTTTGTATCTCTTCAATTTATTTTTGCAACGGCACACACTTTCATACATGTCAGAAGTCTGTTTGGCAAGAGTTCCGGGGCAGGACGCAGGACATATTACAGGTCTAGCTGCTAGGCAGACATGGAATGTGTCCAATATTATAACCCCTAACACACACAAGAGTTTCGGTTGACATGTCTGCACGGTTTGCCTAGCAGTAGATGAAGTGAGACTTGATCTTATTTCTGGTTGGTCTCAAGAGCAGCATGTAGCTTGTTTATGTAGTCGGCTCTGAGCCGTTCCTCAAAATATAGGGAGTTTTGGCCAAAGCCTTTGAAAAAATGTCTATTTTCCACTGTGTAAGTCCACCGCTACACTTTCACTTCCCTGTAGCTGCTGTTTGCAACCTGTAAAGACTAATGCTAAAATAAGACAGCCGTAACATGGTTACATGAGGTTAAATAATCAGTATGCCTTCATAATATCAGAACAAAGCTTAATAATTCCTAACAGTTAGTAGAATATGTTATATACAAATCCTTACAAAGACAGACTCACAGCCTCTACATACACCAAAACTAAGACATAGCAGGAAACACCCACGTATTGCAAAAAATCAAGACATACGGATACTGTACACATTAGCACCAGTATAGTCTAATTACAGAGTAAGTGAATGAGATATTTCACTCCTGTGATTATGAGAGCAAATGAACACAAGCCCCCCTTCTGAGCATAGATCTGCAAGAGGCGAATAGTCTTTGAGATGTCTATATATAGCATTGTAACTGAACCGCTTAGTAGCCAATCAAATGACAGTCTAATATACTCAGTCCTTTCATCTATAGATTTGTAATCTTCAGTTCAGACAGAACACTTCATTGAGAAGAACAAATAGAGAAGACAAACTCTAACAGAGTACAATGAACATAATCTTATTTCTCCTTTCATTTTGCTCTAAAGCAGGTAAGGCTTAGTGTTGTTCACAAATCTGTATGACAGTCCTTAGAGAAACAACACATTTCAAAAACATTATAGCATTTAATAGCAAGAAACTACTTTTCATTAGTATACATTTAATATCTGTTGGAAAAACTAAAAATCAGATTGAAAAAAATTATAATAAACTGCAGATGTTTTGGTCAATGTAAACATATTGCTGGTATATCTTTAGCTTGTGTTTCAATATGCTCTTTCAGTTGCTTTATTTATTGATACTTGTTGAGATGCAGTATTTGAGAGCAGGAGGTCGTGTTCAGATGGAGCTGTATGTCGTCCTCCCTGCCCGACTCCCTGTGTTTTCCAGGTCTGCTTCTCTGTCAGCTGTTTGCTCAGTCCCCTTCCTCGGTGAGAGTGGAGCTCGGAGGTTCAGTTACCCTGAGCTGCAGCGTTTCCAAGAGTTACTCAAGCAATGTCTTGGTCTGGATCAAGCAACCATTGGGGAAACTCTCAATATCTATAGCATCGTTTCAACATAATGAGGCTTCATTTCATTTTGAGTTTTACAACAACAAACGCTGTGCAATAGATAGAAGAGCTTATTCTTTTAATCTCAACATTTCCAACATTGAAGCGTCAGACGTTGCCAGATACTACTGTGGAGGAATCAGGGACACATCAGTGAGATTCGGATCTGGAACTTCAATACGACTGAAAAGTAAGTCCAGCAATTCACTACTACTGGTTTTCCACTGAATTAAAGTGATACTATTCGGGGGACATCATCTTGAAAAGGCCATCCACTCACAATATCGTAAAGAAATGTATTACAGGATCGTCCAAATATTCTCCCTATTAAAGCATTGTTTGCGTTTGGCTGTGTGTCACTAGATGCAGCGCTGGAGGCAGATTGAGTTGCCTGCTGCAGTACAGATCTCTCACCCGTGTGTTTCTGTCAAAAAGACTAGGATCTCATTTCACAATTCATAAATACATGCAAAGAACAATACTCAAAGCTGCAGTGCTCCTCATGATGCAAAAACTAATGTATTGTGTAATATAATAATAATAATAATAATAATAATAATAATAATAATAATAATAATAATAATAATAATAATATACTGTCATTAATAAATATATAAACTAAATGCCTTCTAAATATTCTTTATGAAGGCCACAATAACATAATACTAAAATGAACTCCATGTCTTAAAATAATTCATTATAAAAATAACTAAAAAAATACAAGACACAAATATAGTTTAAGTGGCGGAAAGAGCTGACAAAGCCAGAAAAGATGAGACATGTTTAGGTAAGTTTATATAGGAATTCTGTTTATAAACAGAAATTGGGCAAATAATTGAGAAAACAGCTACGTCAGGATGTAAAGATTCAGATTACTTTATATAACACAATCTCAACTGTATATTAACCCTTACATTACTGATCCAGGCTGCAATGTGTTACTGTAAACCATACTGTCACTCTCTCAGGCTCAGGGTCCGTCAGCAGGAGAGTGGAGCAGCAGCCGGCGTCTGTCCCCGTCCAGCCAGGAGACAGTGTGACTCTGCAGTGTACAATACACACTGAGACCTGTGCAGGAGAGCACAGTGTTCATTGGTTCAGGCATGGCTCAGGAGAAGCCCTTCCAGGACTCATTTACACCCATGGGAACAGGAGTGATCCGTGTGAGAGCAGCTCTGAGCCTGGGCTTCCTGCACAGGGCTGTGTCATTGAGCTCCCCAAGAGGAACCTCCGCTCCTCTGACGCTGGGACTTACTACTGTGCTGTGGCCACATGTGGGCAGATCCTGTTTGGCAACGGGACACGGCTGGAGTTTGCAGGTAAGCTGCAGGTTAAAATAAATAAACGTGTGATTTCTTGTGAAGGCTTACCTGTGTGACAAATGCCCTTACACCTCTTGTAAATAATTATATTATAATTCAGACATTCAAGAATATTATTGAAATCTAGAAGAGATAATAGTCTATGAGATGCCTCATGCTTATTCGGTTCAGAGACTGTAAAGGCTGGTGTAGTGGGTGCGTAATGAACCATGTAATTGAGGTTTGCACACCAAAAATTTTTAAAAATATATGTAACATGTACATTTGTTATGTGTTATTTTTCCCTATTGCTAAACGTGTTTTGAGTCTTTATAATACATTTTTTCAATTTTTGGTGCGCTAACCACAATTCCTTTCCATGATAGAAAACTCCATATAATGGAAAGAAATTAGTTATATATTTTGTTTTAATTGCTGTAGAAGTATGCATCAATTAATTAATATTTGATTAATCTTTTCATTCAATAATTACCAAATGATTGATTAAATAAATATTGTGAAAGCGTTACTTCCAGTTATAATGCAGTTTAAACACAGAAACATTTTATTCCTTTGTGAAGGAAGATGGATGCCAGACCTCTTTCCAAGCTGTTCATGATTCGGCCAGTCAGTGTGTCAGTCTGACAAACTCTTTAATTTCAGTTTGCATCCATTCCAGAGCAGCCCTTCTGGCATGTTGACTTGGGACATTGTTTCAGAACAACTGCTTGTAGTTCTTCTAAAAGTCATTATTATAATAACTGTCAGTAACAGAATCAATAATAACATTAATAACTGTTGATTGCCCATCGCAGGTGACCGCAGTGAGGCAGGAGGCAGTGCGGAGGGCCCGTGTGGCTGCGGGGGCCACAGTGCGCTCTCTCTCAGTGTCCTGGCTCTGGCTGCAGTGCTCTGTGTGTTTGGGACGCTCGTCACAGCGCTGCTGTGCAGGAGACACAGAGCAGGGACGGGCCCCCAGGGTGCTGGTAGGCTGCTTTACACTGCACTGCGTATGACTGTGCTGCATATGACTGTGCTCAGAGTGTGCTCTTGTGTTGCTGCTAAATAATTAATAGTTAACATATGGGATAAACATGAACTAAATCATGTACCAGTGTAATAACAGTGTGTTGTGTCACTATTCACCATTTTCTGTGAAGCTATGTAATTAATGATGCATTGCTAAAGATGCCCTTATAATATACAGACAGGTGATAAATGATACGGTAACACTTTATTGATAAGTTAATTAACATGAACAATCCAGTAACTAATGCATCAACAATCATGCAAAGTAATTTGGTAATGGTAACTAATGAATTAACTGCTGCATGAATTCATGTATTGGTTTGTCTTTCTTCATGTCTGAATATTCGGAGGCAGTAACTAACGTGAACAAATGACTTAGATAACATGAATAAACATGAGTCATCTCAAGGATGACATATTTAGGTGTCTGTTAATCCTACGATTTGTCAAAATAGTCACCAGATTGTTCACGACCAATGTAATGATCTTATGAAATAACATTAAATACAGTTGTTAACATAAAGGAAAATACTGCTTTTTCTATATATTTTACTAAACATGATCAGTGCTTATTCATGTTAATTAATAACAGCTAATGGTTTATCAGATGTTTTCTGGGATCTTTGTGCAACATGGATCATGAGATCATTATTAATTTGAGGGGCAATGACTTAGCCCAAATACTGAACAGGAATTATTATATTCTCACAGTAGTAGTAGTAAGTGTTGAGATGAATGAACTGGGCTCTAATGGATGTATGACTTACTTGCTGAACTCCATGCTGCCATCTTCCTCTGCAAAACAGGTTGAGAAGGGTGGGAACCATCCGGGTCATCTGTGTGTGTGTGGTGTGCTTTACATTAATGATTTATGC
Organism: Amia ocellicauda; assembly: GCF_036373705.1. Lineage (NCBI taxonomy): Eukaryota > Metazoa > Chordata > Actinopteri > Amiiformes > Amiidae > Amia > Amia ocellicauda. The sequence goes on from NC_089855.1 coordinate 2,324,057, forward strand.
CTTATTAATGGCTTGGTTTTCATCACACACTATGTTATTATTATTATTATTATTATTATTATTATTAGCAAACTCCCTTATCCAGGCCAACTTACAAAATATAAGTGCAATACAATGTAAGCTAATTAGTGAATTAGTTAACCCTTTTGGAGGTACTAGTGCTCCTTTTGCATTAGTTAACATAATAGGGCCTTGTTAACACATTTTGGGTACTTATAGTAAAGGTCACAACTCTGAGCGTGTAACATTTATCCTCAATGGGAGACCAAAACTTGTCCTGCTTTGATTATAATTCGCTATTAAATAATTCGTACATGAGCAAACATCTAAATACCTGATGTATGTGAAAATACAATTATTTAACACCTCATTTCAAACATTATATTGTTCTGCTTTGGGTTTCCCCCTCCTAACAGCATCTTAGAAACACCCCTCGTGTTGCTCATGTTTCTGGTACGCTGCACTGCAAAATTTCGGTCACACCCCTCCTTTGAGAGGCTGGGACAGGCACTAGTACTCTGATTTGACAAACAAACTGCCACTCAATTTAAAGTAGACAGATTTACCAATATGGCGTCTTCGGTGTTAGTAAATCCATTTGGAAAAAGGTTGAAAAAAACACTTTAATTCAATTTCCTGCGTGTTTTTGAAGGCTAAATTAGGATGTGGCTAATTTTCACAGGAATGATTGATGTCTCTATATGTTATATCTGTACTACATTGGAGCCAATTCACGTTTACATTTTAGTTATATGCATAGAACTAAGAGGCACGCCTGCATATTTTCAGATTCTTTTAACATTGCGTTTAATGATGGAACAGACCCTTAAGTCCCACCCTCTCTTTAAAGCTTTGGGACAGACAGTATTCATAAAATTTCACTTTCAACAAGGACGATCGCACCCATGCACAGCCATGCGCCATTGCAGCAGCACAAGAGAGACAGGTTCCTAATCTGCACAATCACATGGCAGGACCCATCCCCCACACAGCACTGCTGCTGGCCGGGCACAAGTATCATTAAATGCACTCTGAATTTAAACTAGTTGAGAGATCAATACGCTATGGTTTATTTTAAATCTACATGTCTATGTTCAATACAATAATTGCAAGCATATTAACAACAATCTGATAAAAATATTGTATTATTGTCTGTGGCAACTTGTATACACAGAAGTATATACAAGTTTCCACAGAGAGACACAGGAGGGTACAGGTGAGAGGCAGCCATCTTGTTGTTTTCCTAGTTTCAGACCAGTCTTAGCATTGCTCATTTTGTTTTAAGTTTGCCCTAATTGACGTTAGCATTGTCTGTGGTTTGCCTAAATTTAAGCCAATTCAGTTCAGCTGCTGAGTTGGTGAAAGTAAATAGGTTGTAGAAACGAGATTTAGTCAAGGACTAGCAGAAATTCTGTTGCAGGAGCAGCCAGGTGTAGCTAGTTAGGTGTGAATTGAGGGCAGGTAGACAAAAGCAACTTAAAGCAGCTGTAGAGAAAAAGTCAAGCAGTTGACTAGGGAACAGAAACTAAGAGACTGAAAAAACTAACATTTAGAAGCATGTGGCCACTACAGTCCTACAGATCAAGGTCCATGATCTTGAAGCTCAGCTTGTTGTTCTGTGCTGTATTAGTGATATGGAAGAATTGGTCAATCAACCTAGGAGAGTTGAGACCTCAGAGCAGGACAGCGTAGAGAACTGCTGGGTTACAGTAGGTTGTAACCACAGAAAAGGGCGAGCACACCCCCTAGAGACACCCCAAGAGCCAGAATTGCCCAACAGGCTCCAACTGCTGTGCACCGAGTTGGACAGTGACAGCTCAGAGGGTGATGGGAGGGCAGTTGAGCACCAGAGCACCATGGTGCACACTCCCCCCACAGAAGAGGGAGGTAGTTATAGCATGGGACTCGATTCTTAGAGGTGTAGATCACACAGTGTGTTCTAGTGATAAGGAGACCTACATGGTATCTTGCCTGCCTGGTGCTCAGGTTGCAGATCTCCCTAAACTAGTAGACGGGCTACTGGCCAAAGCCGGGGGGAATCCACTGGTCATGGTCCACATTGGAACCAATGACCTAGGAAAAGGTAGGACAGAGGTTCTGCAAGACAAATTTTAAGAGTTTGGAACAAAACTAAAGAGAAGAACCTCCACGTCAGTTTTCTCTGAAATACTTCCGGTACCACGTGCATGGCCAGGGAGACAGGCAGAGATTAGAAAGTTTAACACGTGGATAAAATCTTGGTGTAGGGAAGAAGGGTTTAGGTTTATGGCGCATTGGCCTTTCTTTTGGGCTAGATGGGACCTGTACAAACCGGACGGTCTACATCTAAACAGAAGGGGGGCTAATGCATTGGGAGAGTGCATGTGCAGAGAAATTGAGAATCATTTAAACTAGGGACCAGGGGGGCAGGGAGCTCTGAAAACGGGAGATGTTCCACTAAGGAAAGAAATCAAAGGGAAACTGCTAGTAGGAAAGTCCTGAAATGTTTGTACCTCAATGCCAGGAGTATAAGGAACAAGATGTTAGAAATTTTTACCAAAAAACATTGGCCAAAATGGTTTAATAGATTTCAATACTGTGGAGTAGTGTTTAGGGCTCTGGACTCATGACTGGAAGCTTGTGGTTTCAAATCCCTGATGGGGCAGTGCTGTTGTACCCTTGAGCAGGTACTTCACTTAGATTGCTCCAGTAAAAATGCCCAGCTGTATAAATGGGTACAAATGTAAGTCACCCTGGATAAGAGTGTCAGCTAAATGACAAAAATAATAATAATGTGGCAAATGTTCTAAATGAGTATTTCACAGAGGTTTTACAAAAGAAAAAACAGATGACATGCCACAGGTTAACAACCAGTCCAGTCAAATCCTAAGAGAGATCAGGATAAATGAGGAGGAGGTACTAAAGGGACTAGCAGAATTAAAAACCAACAAATCACCTGGGCCAGATGGGATATTTCCAACAGTACTTTTAGAAATGAGGGAAATTATTTATAGGCCGCTAACTCAATTATTCCAAATGACACTTAGAACAGGGGATGTGCCAACTGACTGGAAGACAGCAAATGTCTTACCAATCCACAAGAAAGGGGACAAAACTGAGCCAGGAAATTACAGACCAAATCAGTCTCACCTGCATCACCTGTAAAATGTTGGAAAAAATGATTAGACAGAAAATAGAGGAGCATCTTCATGAAAACCATATTCTTGGAGATAGTCAACATGGATTTAGACGAGGCAGATCATGTCTTACTAATTTATTGGAATTTTTTGAACATGCAACTGCAGCTGTAGATCATGTGAAAGCATATGATATGATATACTTAGACTTACAAAAAACTTTTGATAAGGTTCCACACCAAAGAATGATCCTCAAATTGGAAGCTTTAGGCATTCAGGGTAATGTAAGTAGATGGATTATGAACTGGTTGATGTATAGGAAACAGAGGGTGTCGATTAGAGGAGTCGCTTCTAACTGGAGTGAGGTTGTTAGTGGAGTTCCACAGGGATCAGTACTAGGGCCTTTGCTTTTTCTAATCTATATTAATGATCTGGACTCTGGGATAGTTAGCAAACTTGTCAAATTTGCAGATTATACTAAAATAGGTGGCTCAGCAGATACAATCTCAGCAGCACAGGCTATTCAGAGGGACTTAGATAATATTCAGCTGAGGGCCGACACCTGGCAGATGAAATTCAATGGGCACATAAGCAAGGTATTACATGCAGGTAACAAAAATGTCCACTATAATTACACTATGGGAGGAATAGAACTAGATGAAGTAACGCATGAGAAAGACCTAGGAGTCTATGTGGACTCCTCACTTTCTCCATCCAAGCAATGTGGGGAAGCAATTAAAAAGGCAAACACAATGCTAGGGTATATTGTTAAAAGTGTAGAATTGAGAACAAGGGCAGTGATGTTCAGACTGTACAATGCACTAGTTAGAGCTCATCTGGATACTGTGTGCAGTTCTGGGCTCCACACTTCAAGAAGGATATCGCTGCTCTAGAGGCAGTTCAGAGGAGAGCAACCAGACTTATTCCAGGTCTGAAGGGAATGTCCTACTGAGAGACTGAGGAACTGAACCTCTTCACCCTGGAACAGAGGAGACTACGTGGGGACTTGATCCAAGTCTTCAAAATCATGAAAGGCATCGACCACATCAAACCAGAGGAGCTTTTCCAGATCAGCAGGGACACACGCACCCGGAGACACAAATGGAAATTGGGCTTCAAGGCATTCAAGACAGAAAACAGGAGACACTTCTTCACACAGAGAGGCGTCACAATCTGAACAAACTCCCCAGCAATGTGGCTGAAGAGACAATTTGGGAACATTCAAAAACAGACTGGATAGGATCCTTGATCACTTAGTTATTAATGGACACCAAACGAGCACGGTGGGGTGAATGGGCTCCTCTCGTTTGTAAACTTTTCTTAAAAAAAACAACGAATATTAATTGTGATTTTAAGTCAAAACGTCAATTCCACCCTATAAAATGTTAAAATTATCTAAAGCACATGTCACATTTGTAATGGAAACACAGTATGTGTTTCGACGAAAATGTTTGTAAGATGCAATTTTGGAAAAAAATTGTAAGGTTGAAAATTTAGTTATGAACCCTCTTTATAAGTTTTATTATTTATTTATTTATGTATGTATGTATTTATTTATTGGCAGGCACCCTTATCCAGGGTGACTTACAAAACATAATTAACAACTCAAAAAAATGTTTTTTTGTTTCTGTGGAAACTGTTCATGACTTACCAACTTACCATTACTAGTGCTTCTCATGCATTACTTAACATCAATAGAATCTTGTTAACACATTTTGGTGTACCTGTGGTAAAGTGGAAACAATGGTTTGCAAATGATTATTAGGCAGTGTTTTTAACATTTAATTTATATTTAATTCATTTACCTATACTGGTATAAATAACGCAACCTAGTCCCATGTTTAGGTGTGCAATGTTTTCTGCTGGAAATAGAAAGCTTCATAAACCTACAGAACACAATAATAATAATAATAATAATAATAATAATAATAATAATAATAATAATAAGCAATTTATTCAATGATCATGCAATAAGGGTTTTATTAAAACTAATAATATATTTTTAGGTATATATATATATTTATATATATATATATTGATATAAGCTATGCTATATATCACGTTTTATGTAATACAAATGTACATTGGAACGCAAATACAATGGAAATGCAATACGTATGGTTTTTAATGCCAGTAGTTATTCATGTAAATATATAAAACAGTATATATAACTTATATTCCACTGTTTGACGATGAAGATATTGCAGCCGATCGAGTTTGCATAATGTTCCAAAACTCCAAACTATTTCCTTCCTGGTCGTTGTTTAAAATAATTGGTTGTTTGCCTTATTGGGTCTGACTGGATAATTTACTGCTTGAATGCGGATTAAGCACAGTAACAGCCAGAGAGCTGGAGTTTTATAATGACTCATGTTTATTCATGTTATCTAAGTCATTTGTTCACGTTAGTTACTGCCTCTGAATATTCAGACATGAAGAAAGACTAACCATAACATTAATTCATGACTTGTTGATGCATTAGTTACTGGTTTGTTCATGTTAACAAACATATCAGTATTGTCTGATAAGGGGTACTTATTGTAAAGTATGACCAACATAAAGTTTGTCAGTAAGGTGTTGGGCACCAGAACGGCTTCAAAGCTCTTGGCACAGATTTTACGAGTCTCTGGACTCTACTGGAGGGATGGAACATCATTCTTCCAAAAGATATTCCCTCATTTGGGGTTTTGATGATGGTGGTGGAGAGCGCTGTCTAATACGTCGGTCCACAATCTCCCATAGGTGTTCAATTGGGTTGAGATCTGGTGACTGCGAAGGCCATAGCATGTGAGTCACATCATTTTCATACTCATCACAACATTCAGTGACCCTCGTGCCCTGTGGATGGGCATTGCCATCCTGGAAGAGACCACTCCCATCAGGAGAGAAATGTGTCACCATAGGACAGGGATGGCGAACCTTTTTGCCCAAACTCTGGTTTGTATACTTTGCAAGTGCCAAAGGGTACCAATGATAAATTAGGGATATAAAAGTTTATACAGGGGCTAAACTGCATTTTTATTACCCTATATGTGTATGTATATGTATGTGTATGTGTATGTATATATATATATATATATATATATATATGTAATTAAGTTATTAAGCAAACATTACAACAAAACAAACTGCAATCCGGAAAAATCTTAAAACTATGGACAGATAAATCCCATCCTGCATCCACTGCCAACTTCTCCCTCCAACTTGAACCCCATTCCCGTATCCCTCTGTAGTCTGGAGAGCAAGTGCAGCTGCAGGTTATGAAGCTGAATGAAGCGAGGCACATATTCTTCCCAAAAAAGATTATAAACATGCAGGTTCCATTTTTGCTCACAGATTATTGTTAATTTATAATTATAAAAATCAATAGTAATAGCACACCACTAGCTCAGTCATTTTTGGAACATGTCCATTTTATTTTGGACATTGAGAATCTTTAATCCTCATTAAAATTAGATCAATCAATCTTAATTGTATATAGTGGAACACCATGCCAAAGCACGTCACAATATTACAGAATAAAGAATAAGTGCATCATGCAATCAATACATCATTTCAATGTTGCAGTATTGCTACAGTGCAGTAAAATGCATGAATCACATTTCATCACGCATTAAGTTTGATGATTATAATGCTAAAGTTAATTAAAAACCCCATTAAAAGCACAATCTACCCCCAAAACAAAGTCCCACAGGTTCTCCCTCTGCCCTGCCATTACACACACGAAGTTCATTTGGCTGCATTAGTAACCCTTCATATTGTTTTGTGTTTTGTTTGCACTGGCACTCAATCATTACCAATGGACCCTCGTTGTTTTCAACGTATATTTACTTAATATCTACTGCTTTTACATTTTGTAAAATAACAAAAACTGGTAGATTAATGTACATCGTGTGGCACTTATGTTTTAAGACAAAATAAGGCAGTGGTATCAATCTGAATAACTGGAAAATCTGCGCGCAAGAACCCAACCTAAAACATAAATATTCAGAAAATAACATGAGCGCTGCTCAATGACTTGGGGGTGGTGCTGTCACTGACAAATATACTGACTGTGCCAATCAGTTTCAGCTCACTTGGCGTGCCCACCTATACGGCTCTGCGTGCCACTCTGGGCACACGTGCTATAGGTTCGCTATCCCTGCCATTGGATATAGGTGATCACTCATGATTTGAACTGGTTTGTATAAACTCTCAGATGTGCATTTGTCTTGTATTGAGGGGTTTATGCACTGCAGCCCAACTTTAATACCCCTCTCTGTGTCGTTCTCCATGGACTGTTCTTGCTGACACAGTCTGATCATTTACTGCATTGACATTCTCAGTCACCTGGGGAAGAGTTGCTCTTCTGTTGTTCCTTACATATCACAGTAATGCACGAGCATCACAGCCATGGAATGTGCGCTTTCGACCACAATTTCAAACCCTATTGACTGACGTCTTTCCCAAAGATCTAAATGCAGATGTAACTTCAGTCACTGTTCCTATTGAAACACGAGCCAGTTGAGCGTCTGGGACTGAAGCTCCTGTCTTTCATGCTCCAATAATGACCCCTCTTTCAAAGTCAATTAGATCCTTTCCTCTTGCCATCTTGACCCCAAATCGAGGTCAACTGGGCTGCTCAGCATTTGTATACATGCCACAGAGCATGATGGGATGGTAATTGCTTAATTGTATCATTCAGTACACCTGTTTGGAGGCATCTGTTCCTCCACTCATTTATTCAGGTTTTTAATTTGTCACCCGTATCTTTATGCTATATAGTAATCATTCAAACTCTCAGGCAATATTATGCCAATGCCAATACACACTATTACAATGTAATTAAAAGAAAAATAAATACCTGGATAGATACATAACAGGAATTTGAAACTTGCAGGGATTGCAGATTCAACATGCATCTTGAAAGGAGTTTTCACAATGAAAATGATGGGGATGGAGGCAGATCTTAGGGCTAGCTAACACAGTGTAAGAGAATTTGATATGCTTGGTTTTTCAGTCAATCTACATAAATAGTTGAACTGAAAACTCAAGGTCAATTGGTTTCTCTTTTAAGAGAAGATGCGGTCAAGTCACAGATGTGCAATAATCATTTATTTGTGACAAAAATAGGAAACTAATATCATTCAATTATATTACTGAAAATAAGTAATATTAAGCTTCTGCTGGATTACAGGAAGAAACAGATAATACCCATTTTCTTCTTTCTCCTCACAGTACAGCTTAGGTCAGTCTGGTCATGTAGGCAGCGGTGTGTCTCTCTCTCTCCTCTCCCTCCTGCTCTTTTCTTGTCATTATCTCCTTCTTCTTCTTGAACTCCTTGAAGAGTGAACAGAACTAAACTTCTCTTCGTTTTCCTTTTATAAGGTTTCCTTCCAACCAATCGCATTTTGCCACCACCATGAGTTAGGTGCTTTATGCTAATGTAATTTAGAAGTGTGGGGGTCCTTTGGAATTTGGCTAGGAGCCAATCAGAGGACAGGTCCCGTTTGGTCTCTGGACACTAGATAAGCCAGGCTAGTTTTCAAATGGAGACCGGAAGCGGAAGCCAGACCTGAGCGATGAGCGATCGAGCGAGACAGCAGACGTGCGGACGTGACCGGGAGTTCTGCGCCTCTGAAGTGAAGCAAAAACAACAGCGGCACGCAAAAGGGCAGCACTGCTAATATGTCTTTTTCTAATTTACTGTTTGTCATGCAGCATGTTTACCATGGTTAGATCCGCCGACCAAAATGATAATTTTACTGCACAAAATGCGTAGCTAATAAGGAGTTGGCAGAATGAGTACGCGTGTTGGAGGAGCACGTAGATACTCTTAGAAATACAAAAGAGGCCGAAAATTGTCTGGACTCGGTCTGTAGAAACACGGATCTGTCCTCTGTAGCAGCGAGATGCCACACCGGCGCCTGCGCAGTCACAGCAGGATCGCTGGGTCTCAGTAAAGAGAGGCTCTAGAAGCACGAAATCAAGAGCTAGAGCTCCAGCGCGCCGGTCTCCCATTCGGACCCTGAACAGATTTGAACACCTCATCGGCACGTCTGCTGAGAAGGTGCTCATTATTGGAGACTCCATAGTTAGAAATATAAAGATTGTGTCAGCAGCAGTAGAAGTAAAATGCCTCCCAGGAGCCAGAGTCTCATCTACCCATCTACCGCACAGACCTGCGCTCATCTACTAAGCCATTAGACATCTTTTGAAATTCACCAGGTAGAATTTAGGCTGAATCCACCTCTTCAGCTTATAGCTATTTATAGGCCACCAGGCCCCTATTCCTTTTTTATGACCGAATTTAGCGATCTCTTATCTGACTTAGCCATACATTATGATAAACTCATTATTTTGGGGAACTTTAACATACATATTGACATTAAAGACGACCCCCTCACTGTTAGTTTCTTGTCCCTATTGGAGTCTGTAGGCTTCACTCAGCATGTGTCAGGACCCACACATCGTCACAATCACACACTAGATCTAGTTATTACCCGTGGGGTACAGATTCACAACCTAATAATATCACCCCAAAACCAGACGATTTCTGACCACTGTCTTATTACATTTGAGCTGCCAGGAGTAGAATAAGACACACAGGAGAGGAACATAGAAACTCGCTGCCTAAATCCCACTGCTATTCATAAATTCACTACTCTGTTGCCAAATGCTAGCTTTATCAAAACAGGATCTGTAGATTAATTATTAAATAATTTCAACAATACACTAAGCACTGCTTTAGATACAGTAGCCCCATTAAGCACATGACAAATTAAACCAACAAAACACTCATGTTTGACGAACACACTCGCTCACTGAAAACAGAATGCCGTAGATGTGAGTGTAAATGGAGAGAAGCAAAACTAGGGGTCTTCACATGGCATGGAATGACAGTACAATAAGAAACAAGCAGGCCCTGCCCTCTGCTAGGTCTGCCTACTACTCCAATTTAATGGAGACGCATAAGAATAACCCGCGTTTTCTTTTTATATGATAGCGACACTTACTAACCAGCAGGTAAAGCCTTCAGAGGTTATCCCCCACAATTTCACCTGTAGTGACTTCATGGATCATTTCAATAGCATAGTTAACGGCATTAGAAAGCCAATGCCTGCAATCCAGTGCCGACCCAATCCAACTTAAACACTATCGACCTCAAACCTTCCCTTCTTTTCTAAGGATCTAGAGAAAGTAGTTGCAAACCAACTGCAAGCTTTTTTGACTGAAAATCATCTTTATGAAGAATTCCAATCAGGCTTCCGTTCCGGCCATAGTACAGAAACGGCTCTGTTAAAAGTATTGAATGACGTGCTTCAGTCCTCCGACGTAGGGCACGCCAGTGTTATTATTTTATTAGACTTAAGTGCGGCTTTTGACACAATCGACCACAAAATCTTGATACACCGCTTAGAAAACCATATTGGCCTATCTCACAATGTGCTGTCATGGTTTAAATCATATCTGTCAAACAGACTCCAATATGTACAGATTAACGAGAACCACTCAAATTTAACTGAGGTTAAGTACGGAGTCCCACAGGGCTCAGTCCTCGGACCTATACTTTTTTCATTGTACATGCTCCCTCTAGGTGATATAATTTGACGACATAATATTAACTTTCACAGTAACGCAGACAACATACAATTATATCTGTCAGTAAATCCTAACAACACCATAGACCTAGAAAAACTAATCTGCTGTGTGTCTGAGATTAAAACATGGATGACAAAAAAATGTCTTATGCTTAATTCTGACAAAACAGAAGTCCTCATTTTAGAGGACAAAAATCGAACTGTTCATCATGCACTGACAAAACTGAGTAATGATAAGTTTAATTTCTCCCCTAAGGAAATGGCACGAAACCAGAAAAATGACCTCCTACTGGTGAGTTGTGAAATAGGTCAAAAATATCTGGAGCTAATTGTGAGGGAACACAGACTACAGGGTATTCAGATTGTGGCATGTTTACCATGAGGACCTTGTCAGAATCACCCGCACCCACCAGAGTACTTTTGTGAGACCAAAACGTAGGTTGTGGAAGCGGTTTCTCCTGCAAATGCCAGTGAATATTAGTCTGGATGTCTGAATCTAATTTTTGAATCTCAAAAAGAGACTGCGAGTTCACCAAGGCAGAGACATTTTCATTGGTAGGCAATGGATCTGGCAAATGCCACGGACCACAGTGTCTAGCAGCAAATTTAGCACACCGATCAGCTTCATTATTTCTGATATGATGTTCACCTCTACTATGTCTAAGTCACGTTGCAACATTAACAAAGTCCAATGCGAAAGTCTCTGTGATAAAACTAAAGTATCTGTGGGCTTCATTAACAAGTTCAAAGGGGTATGCGGTGTGTGCAGCACCACTTTGTTCAGTCCTGTAATATAAGTGAAATGTTTCACTGCCCAAAAAGTCGCTAACAAGTGTCTAGTGCACGTATCATACTGTCTCTCAACACCCTGAAGACACCGTGAAGCGAAGGCTACTGGTTTCAGCACACCGTGGCGTTCTTGACAAAGCACGGCAGTCAGTGCTTCTTTGGAGGAGCCCACCTCTAGGTGAAAAGGTGGTGTAGGGTTTGGAGTTAGCAGCACAGTAGCTTGCACCAATGCTTGTTTTAACTGTTCAACAGCTTTAGTGTGGTTCTCTGTCCAAGTACTGTAGAAATCTTTTTGCAAAAGTTCGTATAGTGGCTTTGCAAAAGTAGCAAACTCTGGAATAAAGTCTCTTTGGTATCCCATCAAACCTAGGAAAGAACGCAATGCAGTTTTAGTGACAGGCAAAGGCAACTTTGTGATTAGCTGAACCTTGGCATTGTCAGGTGATTTCCCCTCTGGAGTGAGAGTAACACCTAGATATGAAACAGAGTCTTGAAACAATTGCACTTTCTTTGGGTTGATTTTCAAACCTGCTTGTGAAAGGAGACTTAAGAGTTCATCAAAGAGCTGAAGATGTTCTTCTTCTGTAGTTGTAGCAAGCAGTAGTTCATCGACATATTGGACAAGGCACTCAGGTCTGGAAAAACCTTTTATAGCCTCAGCCATCCGCTTGTGAAAAATGGTTGGAGAATTATGCAAACCTTGCGGTAAGCAGGTCCATGTGTATTGCTGATTGTCAAAAGTGAAAGCAAATTTGTATTGGCAATTTTGAGCAAGTGGAACGCTCCAGAAACCATTGGAAATGTCCAGCACTGTGAAGACCTTACTGTCAGTTGGGACACGGGACAGTAGAGTTGCAGTGTCTCTTCCAATCAGTGCACAGGTAGGTGTCACAGCGTTGAGTGGCCTGTAGTCCACAGTCAGTCTCCAGGATCCGTCCGGCTTCCGCACAGGCCAAATAGGAGAGTTCGTTGTAGAAGTACAATGTCTTATGACTCCTTGCTGTAACAGAGAACTAATAACAGTTGCAACAGATTTGTGACTTTAAGTGGGGATCCCATATTGTTTTTGAAATGTATGAGGAGGACCATTGATGTCTTCCTCCTGACCCACATTACCACAGTCATGCTTATGCCTGGCAAACACATCAGAGTATTTCACTATTATTTGCCTCAATGCATAATTTTTATTGAATGGAAGCGGTAATTTACCTGGTGACTTAATAGTATATACTGCATGTGAATCACTAACAGTGTACACAACATTTCTGCCTCTGTTAAACCAAATCTGATTATTAGTGTAATCAAGTATTACACCTTCTCTTCTCAAGACATCCGAACCAATAATTGACTGACCCTCAGGTAAAGGCATTAATATAGGAGACCAAGTTTGATAATCACCTATTTTCAAATTACATTTTATACCCTTCATAGCAGTAGTCATGTCTCCCTTAAACCCAGATACATTAGCTGTAATACCTGTAGATAATGTGTGTGTGTGTGGAGATTGAGCATGTAGGACAGACACAGAAGCACCAGTGTCTAAGAGCATGCATTGCTGTGGGCCTCCGTCAACAGCTGCTCTTAAGATCGGCCGTTCCATCTGTCCCGGTAGAGCTTCGTTTCTACCTTCAGGGAGGCCACGCACCCCTATGCGTGCTGTGCATGGGCTGCTTTCCCTATGAGATCAGTGCGCAGTTGTTGCACTTCCTGACGCAGGAGCTGTAGCTCTTTCTGCGGATACAGGGGAGGAGTTGAGTGCTGAGGAGGAGTTGGTGCTGCCTTTGACTCATCATAGGTGGGAGGAGTCACGTTAGGCACCGCCCACCGGGGGTGTCCCGGCCTGTCTGTTTGACTTGGGGTCAGTGTGAGTCTGATCTCCAGCGCGGTCACTTCTGCCCCTGTTACGCTTGTAACCAGTTGTGTTTATTTTCCCATTGAGGATTACGAGGGGGACAACGCCCATAATCAGGCTCTGTGTTTAAAAAAACATGAGGCCCCTCGACCTGGAATAATTTTCCACGGGATTCTTTTTCAGTTTTCCCCTTATTATCAATTTTAACACATTTCCAAGCTCCTTGTTTCACTAATTCCTGTGCTCTGCAAATTTTAGGAAACAAATTCTCCCAATCCTCGGTTGCATCAGCTGAGATGCCCAGGATTGCTTTCAAATCAGGGTGTAATCCATGTTCGCCTTTTCTCTGTATTGCAGAATAAAATTTACTTCCCCAATCTGCTGCATTCCAGCCACAAGCTTCGCTTATTAGCTCTAAGACCTCAGTCCACGCAGTCGCTCTCCCCACTTCATCAACACTTAACAGGGATCTTAAAGTCGGAGAACATGCAGCTAAAACTATTGTTTTCCAATGCAGGTCGTTCAGTTGTGGGTGTAACTGAATGCAAAAAAAAAGTTGAATCATTAATTCCTCTAAATCTGTCTCTAGAGTAATTGGACCCAAATCGGCTGTTTACATGCGGTGTGATTACTTTGGTAAACTTTGGTCGCAGTGTGTCTGAGAGCTGCCTGGCAATCATTGAACTTTTGCTGTAAAGTGTGATTCTCTTTTCTCAAACTCTCATTGTCAGATCTGCGCTGCTCTTTATTGAAACAGGCAGCAGCTGCAATAACAGCATTACTGCTCACTGTCAGCATCTGAAATTTCAACTCTGCATTTTGTAAAAGCAGGGCAGATTTCTCATCGCTAACACGTTTCAATTTAGTTTCTACCTCGGCAGAATGATCAGATAAGATCTTAACACACTGAGCTAACCCATACAGAGCAGCTCATTTCAGTTGTGACTTCTTCACTTTTTCATTTGTTAACTCCGCTAAACAGGACTCTAAGTTCTGTAATGAAGTGCTCGGACACTTCTTTATCGAGTTTTTAATTCGGTCCTTATGGACACACCGGCTTGCCTTCTGACACAGATGATCCATGTTTGCCTCTGTTTACAGAAGGTAACTTTTCAATCACTCACCCACACTTTATGTGGTTTTCCTCCTTGGAGTTGAAATTACTACACACTCCTAAGGTCAATGATCAGTTCGTACAATCCTGGCTTTGCTGACGACACCGTTACGCGAGGTTCGTCTTTCAGGCAAGAGTCGGATATACAGCGCTATTCTGTCAATGATGCACATTAATACTGCAGAGCAATCTGTGACTTGTAGCAAATATCCGTCATCCTGTACTGGCCACCACTATGTAAGAGAATTTTGAATGCTTGATTTTTTAGTCAATCTAAATAAATAGTTGAACTGAAAACTCATAGGTCAATTGGTTTCTCTTTTAAGATTCTTTTTAGAGGGAAGATGCGGTCAAGTCACAGATGTGCAATAATCATTTATTTTGACAAAAATAGGAAACTAATATCATTCAATTATATTACTGAAAATAAGTAATATTAAGCTTCTGCTGGATTACAGTAAGAAACAGATAATACCCATTTTCTTCTTTCTCCTCACAGTACAGCTTATAGGCCAGTCTGGTCAGGCAGGAAGCGGTGTGTCTCTCTCTTGTCTCCCTCCAGCCCTCTCTTGTGTCTCATTGCAGAATGAAGAAGTTAAGAGAACTCAAATTCTCTTTGTTTTCCCTTTTATAAGGTTTCCTTCCAACCAATAGCATTTTGCCACCACCATGACTTAGGTGCCTTATGCTAAAGTAATTTAGAAGTGGGGGTCATTTTGAATTTGGCTAGGAGCCAATAAGAGGACAGGTCCCTTTTGGTCTTCTGGACATACAGATAAGGTTACCAGGGGTTACCAGTGGCTACCAGATAATAGGGAGGAAGTCTGTTTCCTCTACCAAACCAGATGGTATAGAATTTCCCATAGAAAAATACATTCTAACAAATAATATCTTACAGAGGTCCTGATGGACTTTATCCCCAGCAGCCTACAGAGGTCTCGCATCACGTGTGACATGAAGGGAGTGCCCTCATCTGTCAAGATTTCCTTTGGGATCCCCACCCGAGTGAAGACCTTAAACAGCTCCTCGGCGATCCTAGTCGCTGACATTGTCCGTAGAGGAATCGCCTCCGGGTACCGAGTGGCATAATCCACTATGACCAGCACAAATCGATACCCCACGTAGCTTTTCTCTAACGGACCGATAAAATCCATCCCAATGCGCTCAAATGGTATCTCCATGAGAGGCAGCAGTACTGCACTGGCATTGGTCTTCTGGCACTCTGGACAGGCAGCACACCACCTTTCTACCTCCTTTTTGATGCCTGGCCAGAAGAATCGGTCCGTTATCCGGCTTAAGGTCTTGTCATTACACAGGTGACCCGCCATAGGTACTTTGTGTGCAGAGAGAAACACAAAGCGCCTGTGCAAAACGTGGTACCAGTAATTGTTTTGTGACCGGGTCCCCCCCCCGATTTTTGGTAACCCTATATAATAAATCTTTGTCAATGTGGAACTGGGGATACGAGCGCGCCCTCTGTGCATTCACTATGCGACCGTCCACAACTGCGACCTGGTCATATAACCGACCCAGGGCATCATCGCGGGACTGGTCCAGAGCGAAATCGGAAACCCGGGAGAAGATGGGATCCGGAGCTGCGCCAGAGGTATCGGCCCTCCTGGTGGAGGAAGGGGAGAGCTGGCGAATCAGAACTCGTTCCCTCCCCCGGGTCCGACAGAGTATTGTCAGCTGCTGCGTGACTGGGGTCGGAGGAAAAGCTATCCTTGCCCCGCTCATCGCCGGCAGCCACTAAGGGCGATCGGCCCCCAGAGCCACGTCTCACGTGTGCCCCAGCCAAATCAGATAACGAGAGCCTAGGATCGTTGATATTGGACAGAAATTTAGACCAATCCCACCCTAGGACCACCGGGAATGGCAAACGAGGGGCGAGTCCCACGTTCATCTTATAAGTTTCCCCACCAATCATTATATTTACCTGGGCCGTGGGATTTAATTTTTATTTATTTATTTATTGGATTGGATTGGATTTATTGGATTTAATTTTAAATGCATCGGACCGTTTTGGTTTGTTTTTTATTTTTATCATTTTAATTGTTTTTTGATTTGTCCGGTGCATTTTCAGTTATTTTCAATGTATTTGACTCTTTTGTTGGTAGCATTTTTTGCTTTAATCACGTTTGTTTTATTGTTTTGTTTAAGCACATGTTCATTTGAGTTTATATGTTTATATTAATCACTAAGAATTTAAAAAATTTAAGTGATTTTAAGAATTATTTTTTTTTAAATTTTAATCACAAGTATTACAATTTGTATTGATAGTTTTTATTATTGATATGTAAAATACTTACACCAATAAAACAGTATTTCTCCTCAGCCCAGAGCACTGTGACTCACCCAGCCTGGGTCCCAGGACTGACGGACTGACTCCAGCACTCATCTCCTCATTCACACAGGCAGCGCAGTGCCAGTCACACTGTGTCAGGAGTTTGTTTTCAATGGTTAATTTTATTAAGTGTAAAAAGAATAAAACAAAGCCTGCAATAAAGGAAACCATTTCGACCTGAAATAAAAATACATCCAGCTTTACTCATTATATATGATATATATACATTGAAAAGACAAGTGTCTGAACAGTATATGTCAATGTAACAGAAGAGGGAGGCGTGTGCAGGTGCAGGTCCAGTGGCTCTGCTCGGCCCTTGGTGTTCGGGCCCCCTGTATTTCCTCCGGGTCCCAGATCAGATCAGCCCTCAGCGCTCAGGTCCTCTGCAGTAGATCACAGCCAGCAGGGCCACACAGAGCAGCAGCGCTGCCGTCCTCGCCACGGAGAGCCACGCCAGCACACTCAGCTGGGCAGCACAGGGCCGCTCCAGTGGCTCCAGTGTCTCCGCCTGGTCACCTGATGAGACAGCGATGCAGTCACTGCTGTGGAAATGATCATCACTCAGAGCTGCACCCTGCGCTCCTCAGGATGGAGAGCCATAGCAGCACACTGATCTGAGGGCACAGGGCTCTACAGCTCCAGAGGACAGCAGCCCCGTTATTGTCAGCATGAACTCAATGAAGCATCAGTTACATACTTAACACACACGTCACCAGTAAGCTACACAGTGTGTAGTAGTGCTTATGTGTGCCTTGTCCAGTGTTTATTGCCTGGTTGTATTCTGTTTAAACAAAGACATGAATCACTAATTCCACTCGTTTATAAGGTCACATTACCAAAGTCTGTGTCTTACACTTAATGCTTTACACAAACATTGGTTCACTTTTCCTAGTCAGTGTGTGTGTGAGAGAGAGAGAGAGAGAGAGAGAGAGAGAGAGAGAGAGAGAGAGAGAGAGAGAGAGAGAGAGAGAGAGAGAGAGAGAGAATGCATTCAGTTCAATGTATGTGTCCGGCTAAACTGTATTGATTCAGATCATTTACAGGTAGGCACAAAAGGAACCAATTTAATTTGAGAACAGCATGTGTAACAGAGTTAATTTTGTCTTGTTACTATTAAATTCATGCTGAAATCACTGGTTAAAAGTTACTAATTGCAACCTGGCATTTAAAGGGTTACATTCCTTTCCTTCATCCATTTTGTGTTGCTTCGCTGAGTCCGCAGCAGTTTAATGGAGTCTCGCTGCTGGTAAGACGGCCCTTATTTTGATTAATAATATATGCAAACTTGATTGATTGAGTCAATAATGCCCCAATTGATGTATTAATTCAGTGTGCAGCTTCATAACTGTGTAGGATTCACAAAATACCGCATTAAACAGGTTCATTTTGTTTTATTATTTTTCAACACAGAGGTGTAGGCCTTTTTAAAAACTCACTTGTAAGCTCTGGTGTTTTAAGAGACAGACGATTAACTCTGCATTTCTGCTTGCTTGTGCAGTGGTTTGCCGGGTGAGGTCCGTCTCCCTGAACCCTGTACATAGTATTATTTCCCCAGGTATGCACATGTATTTTCTACGTGTGTATTGTGCGTTTCTCTGTGTGGAGGTCATGCAGCTCCGTCAGCGGGCATTGTTTCCCTTTGCTCAGCTGAAGTGTATTGGGTGGAGGAATATTTTATTTCAATCTGAATTGCTCTCTTGGGAGTATTTATTTAGTGTTAATACAGGTTGTGCCCTGTTTTATGAGGGATGACTGTTTCTAAGGAGCTGTTGAATATATCACAATATCACTATACGATCACAGTGTAAGTTGGCAGCAGTTTAGTCTCGCTGCTGTGGTTTTGCTGAGTGAGGAACATTTCCCTGAACCCTGTATCTATTATTATTTCCCAGCATAACTATTTCTCCAGACTGCGAGTGTGGTTTATCTAAGGCCCTCTTCTCTGGCGAATGAAAGGAACAGGAACTTAAACTGTCACACATGCATGTCAGGCGGACTGTTGTTGCCTGCCATTGACATGAGGAGCACATTTCAAATGAACACAATATTTATATTCATATCTACACATTTGACATAGTTGACTAAACAATTTTACCTCATGAAATGTTGTTGACCAAGAAGAAGATTGTGATAGTTAAGAAAATGACAGAAACACAAGTTACAGATCACCTGTTTCCATGTTTGAGTGATGTCCTCCTGCAATGAGCACAGTGTTCACAGTCTGATGGCTAAGCAGGTCTTGGAAAGAAGCAGTTCAACGTTTGGGCTCCGATTTAATTTCTATACCCAGATTAATCAAAGCGACTGACACAGTGCAGACATGATGCAGGGTTTATTCACGTTTATTAGTCACAGCAAAGGTAGGGAATGTTAGAAAGGTCTAATTAAGATTATGTTTATTATTATTTGTTCATTTATTTTTACGTCTAGTACTAATATAGAGTTTTCCATCTCACCTCTGATCAAGATATGCACAGGTATTATTAACATAATATATATTTTTTTTACCTGCAATGTCCAGCCGTGTCCCGTTGCCAAACAGGATCTGCCCACATGTGGCCACAGCACAGTAGTAAGTCCCAGCATCAGAGGAGCGGAGGTTCCTCTTGGGGAGCTCATAGACACAGCCCTGTGCAGGAAGCCCAGGCTCAGAGCTGCTCTCACACGGATCACTCCTGTTCCCATGGGTGTAAATGAGTCCTGGAAGGGCTTCTCCTGAGCCATGCCTGAACCAATGAACACTGTGCTCTCCTGCACAGGTCTCAGTGTGTATTGTACACTGCAGAGTCACACTGTCTCCTGGCTGGACGGGGACAGACGCCGGCTGCTGCTCCACTCTCCTGCTGACGGACCCTGAGCCTGAGAGAGTGACAATATGGTTTACAGTAACACATTGCAGCCTGGATCAGTAGTGTAAGGGTTAATATACAGTTGAGATTGTGTTATATAAAGTAATCTGAATCTTTGCATCTTGACGTAGCTGTGCATTTTTCATGTGAAATTATTTTTCGTAGATTATTTGCCCAATTTCTTTTTATAAACACAATTCATCTATAAACTTATCTAAACATGTCTCATCTTTTCTGGCTTTGTCAGCTCTTTCCGCCACTTAAAATATATTTGTATCTTGTATTCGTTCAGTTATTCTTATTATTAATTATTTTAAGACATGGAGCTAATTTTAGTATTGTTATTGTAGCATTTATGAAGAATATTTATAAGGCATTTACGTTATATATTTATTAATGAGAGTATATTATTATTATTATTATTATTATTATTATTATTATTATTATTATTATTATTACTCAATACATTAGTTTTTGCATGATGCATCTCAACGAGTATCAATAAACAAAGCAACTGAAAGAACATATTGTAAGAATAGATCAGTACATCTTATATATATATATATATATATATATATATATATATATATATATATATATATATATATATATATATATATATGTATATATATCCAAAACATCTAATTTATTATATTTATTTTAGTTTTTCCAACAGGCATTAAATGTATACTAATGAAAAGTAGCTTCTTGCTATTAAATGCTTTACTGTTTTTGAAATGTGTTGTTTCACTGAGGACTGTCATACAGATTTGTGAACAACACTAAGCCTTACCTGCTTTAGAGCAAAATGAAAGGAGAAATAAGATTATGTTCATTGTACTCTGTTAGAGTTTGTCTTCTCTATTTGTTCTTCACAATGAAGTGTTCTGTCTGAACTGAAGATTACAAATCTATAGATGAAAGGACTGAGCACATTAGACTGTCATTTGATTGGCTACTAAGCGGTTCAGTTACAATGCTATGTATAGACATCTCAAAGACTATGTTTTGGTGGGGTCAGGGGTCAGGGGTCAGGGGTCAGGCCAGGAGACACAAGGATTGGAGGGAGGGAATCACGTGGGGGGGGTTAGTGATTACGGGTGGGGGGGGTTGGTGAAGAAGACGCTGTACTGAGAGGGTGTTGATTGAGCAGAAGTTGTACAAATAATTTGCATTAGCAACCAGAGCAAGTTGGCTGGTATTGAGACCCAGGGAAATAGTGAACGTGTAGGTCTTGTGGGTTGATTGTTTTGGCGTGGGCTTGGCTAATAAAGCCCGTGGTGTGTAGAGACAGGACTACAGCAAGTGTTAAATCAGCAAAATAACGGCACTGGAAAGCAGTAAACTATGTTGCCGATTCAACACTTGCCGTTATTTATGCCACTTAAAACATTTCTTCCCAGTCGAGTCTCATGCTGAAAAGAGAGGCGAGTGATGGGTAATTTGCCGCAGGTGTAATGGACTTTGATCATGAAAGTGTCATTAGAAGAGAGGAGCTGTGAGCACGGTGCACGGATTGAGGCTCCACTCAGAGATGAGGCGTGTGAGGCGGGTATCACATGACATGAAGGATATATAGGTGGTGGATTCACTTTTAAAGCCTTTACTCAAAGTATTGGAGATGACAGATACAAAAAGTGTTTCCTCTCTCTCTCTCCCCCCCACCCCCCCTTCACAAAAACTCAAGGACAACCGTACTGATACTGGTACAGTTAACACTACATATAATTTAAATTCACTAGTATATTTTTATATTAAGAATGTTATTACTAGTATTATATACCTAGCTTTATAATTGTTATTTTTTTAATTTCTATTAACAAATTCAAAGGCTGTTCTTACACCTGATGGACGAGTGATCACTGGAAATATTATGGCTATGGATGATGCCCCTTGTCATACTGCCTTAGTGCCTTTATTACGTAAATGACAATGCCACTGTTTAAGAAAATATACACTTTTGTAATGCATACAAAATAGAAAAATCAGTTTATGTATAAATACTCTGCAAGTCATGTTTTTTGTTGAATGTCCAATTGTGCAAGTAAACTGGTACCTTAAATCTGTTAATTATAATTAACAGATTAACAGTAAATTAAATTAACAGATTAACATTCAATTAAGTAATTACTTATTTGAATGGAACTGCTTTGATTTTGGATTCTTAAATCAACTGTGAGTAAGTCTTCCTAAAAGCGTGAATTGTGCAGCTAAAAGTGTGGATTAAAAATCTTTAAATGTGGATTATGTAGCTAAAGGCTCAGATTATGTATCTAAAAGTGTGGATTATGTCATCAATGCATGTGTCCACACTCCCCCTCGTGATCAGCAAAGCCACTCAGACTCTTTAGTTTGTGGATTCGTAAATATAATCAACTGAAAGATCAAAGGAATAGAAATGTTTAATCAGAAAATATACAATGAAAGACAGCCGGAGACAATTGCATATTGAAATGGACCCTGAACAATATGACAATATCAACTGTCAGTTTTCAGCTTGCAGTGACAGAAGCAGCGCAGCATTGACACTGTAGTAGCACAGCTGCAGGGTTTACCTGGTGACTGGTGTGCGTCTTTACTGCATCAGGAGAGGACTGTGGATCTCCTGAGAGGAAGAGGAAGGACAGAGAACACATTCATCCCGCTCTGTAATTCCTCTCCAGTCGCCTTTAGTCTCCTCTTCATGTCTGCCTATCATGTCTAACAAAGTGTCATCAGTGGGAATTATAACAGGATGAACACCAGGCAATTAGAAATGAACGCTCTCTGTATGTAAGGATATGTGGGAGATTGCAGTGAGAAGAACAGAGTGTGTGTTCAGTGTTTTTATTCACATTAATATCACTGTGATGATCTCATTAGTGTGTGCTGCCGTGTGCAGCCAGCTCACCTGCGCAGCGTGTGTTCCTGGTGCAGACGAGGACAGCGATCACCAGCACACACACAGCGCTTGACACCCCCAAGTCCAGGACAAGGGCGTTGAGGCTGGCTTGTCCTGCGGTGTAAAATAGTAGACCTTTAGCAGCATACTATTTGATAACCTTATAATTACAATAGTTAAGATATATATAAGACCTCATATATGTTTACTATATATCTCATATACGTAGTCTAGATGGCAGCATCACTTACTTTGACAGCCGGAAGTCCCGCCCTCCCGCTGTACCATAGACCGTAAGTCCCAATTAGCTGTGGATATCGGCCATCTTGGATGTAAGGTCACAGGTCATCTGGTAAGATGGTAGCCATTTTGTTAGGATGACATCCATCATGGTGAGGGTCCAAGGGTACCTCACCCTGCTGGTGTGGAGATGTAATGTTTAATAGCATAAACTGTGTTTTTAAGGTTCTAATGTTTTATGATACTGTGTTGGTAAATTAAAAAATAAGAAAAATAAGAAAAGTTTTAAATACATCATTATATCATGATATCATTAAACAATATAACCTAATATATATATGACGAAGTTTCTTTGCGCAATGTAATATTATTATTATTATTATTATTATTATTATTATTATTATTATTATGGTAAATGTATCATAAGAAATATGATAAATACTTCAAAATAGATGGTTAAATCATAGAAAACATGCTAAATTATAGCGAATGAACTGAGGTGTGTAGGGTATTTTTCTGATTTTCCATGTTTCTTTGCACAAAGTTGTGACAAGAGTGAATATAATGGAATAATAACAATTCAAATAATAGATACTAAAGCTAAATATGATACTAAAGTATATATGAATGTAATGTAGTCAATGTATTATCATTAGCAGAACTGGTATAAGTATTAGTATAATACAGTATTATAAGGGGAATTCAAATAATATATGATATTAGGACTGCAATGGAAAATCCCAGCACAACACGGCAATTTACAGAGTCTGACCATCGGGCTGAAAACAATTTAACTTTGGGAACCGTGACCACTGATTGGTTAATAAGAATAATAAAGTTATTGTAAGAGAACGAGACTCTGCACGTTTTGACACGCAGACTAATAATAATCAATGATGAAATAACACTGATAAGGTACTGTTGATATACAAATGAAATAATCAATTAAAATATGCAGCCTACCTGCAAACTCCAGCCGTGTCCCGTTGCCAAACAGGATCTGCCCACATGTGGCCACAGCACAGTAGTAAGTCCCAGCGTCAGAGGAGCGGAGGTTCCTCTTGGGGAGCTCATAGACACAGCCCTGTGCAGGAAGCCCAGGCTCAGAGCTGCTCTCACACGGATCACTCCTGTTCCCATGGGTGTAAATGAGTCCTGGAAGGGCTTCTCCTGAGCCATGCCTGAACCAATGAACACTGTGCTCTCCTGCACAGGTCTCAGTGTGTATTGTACACTGCAGAGTCACACTGTCTCCTGGCTGGACGGGGACAGACGCCGGCTGCTGCTCCACTCTCCTGCTGACGGACCCTGAGCCTGAGAGAGTGACAGTATGGTTTACAGTAACACATTCATCAGTAGTGTAAGGGTTTATATACAGTTGAGATTGTGTTATATAAAGTAATCTGAATCTTTACATCTTGATGTAGCTGTGCATTTTTCTTGTGAAATAATTTTTCGTAGATCTTCTCAATTATTTGCCCAATTTCTTTTTATAAACACAATTCATCTATAAACTTATCTAAACATGTCTCATCTTTTCTGGCTTTGCCAGCTCTTTCCGCCACTTAAAATATATTTGTATCTAATATTCGTTCAGTTATTTTTATTATGAATTATTTTAAGACATGGAGCTAATTTGCGTATTATGTTAGTGTGGCCTTTATAAAGAATATCTAGAAGGCATTTACTTTATATATTTATAAATGACTGTATATTATTATTATTATTATTATTATTATTATTATTATTATTATTATTATTATTATATTACTCAATACATTAGTTTTTGCATCATGAGGAGCACTATCAATAAACAAAGCAACTGAAAGAGCATATTGTAAGAATAGATCAGTACATCTTATATATATATATATATATATATATATATATATATATATATATATATATATATATCCAAAACATCTAATTGATTATAATTTATTTTACAGATTTAGTTTTAATTTTTCCAACAGACATTAAATGTATACTAATGAAAAGTAGTTTCTTGCTATTAAATGCTTTAATGTTTTTGAAATGTGTTGTTTCACTGAGGACTGTCATACAGATTTGTGAACAACACTAAGACTTACCTGCTTTAGAGCAAAATGAAAGGAGAAATAAGATTATGTTCATTGTACTCTGTTAGAGTTTGTCTTCTCTATTTGTTCTTCTCAATGAAGTGTTCTGTCTGAACTGAAGATTACAAATCTATAGATGAAAGGACTGAGCACATTAGACTGTCATTTGATTGGCTACTAAGCGGTTCAGTTACAATGCTATATATAGACATCTCAAAGACTATGTTTTGGTGGGGTCAGGGGTTAGGGGTCAGGGGTCAGGCCAGGAGACACAAGGATTGGAGGGAGGGAATCACGTGGGGGGGTTGGTGAAGAAGACGCTGTACTGAGAGGGTGTTGATTGAGCAGAAGTTGTACAAATAATTTGCATTAGCAACCAGAGCAAGTTGGCTGGTATTGAGACCCAGGGAAATAGTGAACGTGTAGGTCTTGTGGGTTGATTGTTTTGGCGTGGGCTTGGCTAATAAAGCCCGTGGTGTGTAGAGACAGGAAAAATAAATCCTACCTCTTATTTGGCAGATCACCTTGTCGTTATTTTTGTTATAATTCAGGGAAGGTCATTAGTCAGCGCACTCGAAACGCTACAATATGAATATATGATGTTTTGAAAATCACGTGTCTTCAGCAATTATAAATTATAACTCTTTCACAATGAGCAGCATTGGTTAGGGCTCTGCACTCATAACTGGAAGGTTGTGGGTTTGAATCCCGGGTGGGGCGGTGCTGTTGTCCCCTTGAGCAGGTACTTCACTTAGATTGCTCCAGTAAAATGCCCAGCGGTATAAATGGGTGCAAATGTTAGTTGCCCTGGATAAGAGTGTCAGCTAAATGACAAAAATAATAATATTATATTCAGTATAGCCTACCGCTATTTACATCTTAAATGCTGTATGTGTATATAATTCAAATATTTAGTATCATATAAGAACGGATATGCGGGAGAAATTCACTTACGCAGAGATATTTACTGTTGAATGGCAGTCCTAGTGTTAAGCACTTGTGTGACTAATTTCACAATGGACACTATACAGTGACCCTGTACACAAGACCTCATGCATATAGATTTATATATTGTTTTATATATATTCGCATAATGTTGTTATTTTGCAATGTATATGATTAGTGATGTACTGGCTAAAAAGACTTGCAGCTGTTGCAGACTGTCATGGTCTCCTAGCACTCCCGCTCTATCCCCACTAGGGGCCGCCATTTCCCTGCCTTCTCTCTGCTCTCGTCACTCTATTATCATTCCGGTCACCCATGTGCTCTCCTGTTCTATCCCTCTGTTCCTATTCGTCCTGCACCTCCCAAGCCTGGTTCCTGCTTCCCTTTATAATCCCCTCACTTCCCTCAGTCGGGGCGAAGTCTTGCCAGTCCTAACTGCTGTGTGAGTGTGTGTCTGTGTGTGTGAGTGTGTGTGCGTGTGCGTGTGTGTGTGTGTGTGTGTGAGTGTGTGTCTGTGTGGCACATTTCTGTCTTCATCAGTCACTCAAATCAGTACTATGTGAAGTTGTGATGTCTTTCAATTTCCAGTGAGAACATTTAAAACTAAAAGTACACTTTGATGAAATGATACACAAACTGGGTGAAATCAATCAGTTCTTGTCATTCAGTGTCTCTACAAAATACAGAGTGAAATGAACCGCTTTTCCATGACTAATTAGAAAGGTGATGCGCAATTGGTTTATTTTTTGAATGTATTTTGTATTGATTTATGATTGAACTGGTTTACGGTTGTTTAACACCTGTAGTCAAATGTCTTAAAGCAGTCGTTTGAGGTGTGAGTGACTGCTCTCCACTCTCTGCACTCACACAGCGCCGGGCTTTGAGCAAAGCTCTTGCCACATATAGGTAACGCTTCAGATTGTGTGGCCTATTGATCAGTGTATAGTTTATCAATTGATAACCTATTAACAATCGACTACTTGCTAAACAACGTTCAGAGAATGTTAATGTAATATCTCTGTATACCAAAACCGGCATCAGCGTGAAAACAGCAGCCGCTTACAGAACGGCTCAGCCCCTGCAGTGCAGATATCAGACCCGTGAGCCGAGTTACAGAGACGATCGGGACAAACTGTGACACCTCCACTGCAGACGGTGTTCCTTCCCATTGACAGTTTTCAGTATAGCTAGATATTAAATACATTCTACTGAACTGTAATGTTCAAGTAGGTGAATGTTCATTGATTCTCAATCGGATCTATTTAATATTAAACTGGGCCACACAAGCGGAAGTGTCACCAGAATGGAATATATCACTGAAGATGAAAATACAGCAACACTGCGTCGCACACAAGGAACTGACTGCTGCTACTGGCTGTGTCTGAGTTCAGTGTGTGTTTCTGTACACGTGTGCTCAGCTATAACTGCACACATGAAAGCATCCGCACACAGGCAACACTTGTATCACAGTGTCGTTCATACATGAGCTGTAAATAGTTTATAAAACAGTTAGGAAGCATTAATAATTCCATTTATAAATGATCAATAACCTTTTACAATATATGATTGATCATTTATAATAATGATTTATTAATGACACTGTAATAGTGTTACCCACACACAACACTGTGTGCAGTGCCTTTGTTTTATGTATGTATATATGTATGTATTTATCTATTTAAAATTGATTCTGGAGTATTCTCTTTAGTAACAAAAATAAAATAACAGCCTCCGCTCACTGTGATCCCAGCAATAAAACAAATGCAATAAATCTAATGCAATAAAGCGTGACACAAAACCTTTCTTGAAAATAACCAACACAAGGGACAGACTGCAAAATTAAATTAAAATATTTGTATTATTAATTTATTCAGGAAAATCTTTTATATTTCAGTTTCCATATAATGTTATTGTTATATAATAATACATTTCAATGTGGAGCCGTACAGCAGACAGACGCCGCCGCAATCACACAAACAGCGGGACTCTCTCTCACAGAAACACAAATCACACCAACTGCATTTTAAACAAGACTGAAAAGTGCTGTTTCACGACAATACAATAATAATAATAATAATAATAATAATAATAATAATAATAATAATAATAATAATAATTACAACAACAACAGGACCACAATCATCAGATTGAATTCTAAATAATTAATTCTAGTAAGTCATTATTATTATTATTATTATTATTATTATTATTATTATTATTATTGCATTAAATTGGTTCATTATCAATTACGAACTTTAAAAAAAAGCTTTTAAAATGTTAAATGTAATGTATTGATGACACTGAATGAGTTCTGGAAGGTTTAATTTGCAGAGACAGCCCCTTTCAGTGGCAGTGATTATTACTGCGTCTGATTGAACAGAACAAACACAGAACACGTCCACAGTTATAGATCTATATTAGTTTCTGTGCAGAGTTACATTCACAGCAGCAGTGATCACCGCATCCTTACTCTTGTTCTCTGGGAGAATACAGTTCTGTCTGGGAATGTGAGAGCACCGCTCGGACTGATTGTAAAGCACGATTATACCTGAGCTACATGCTTGTCAGCTGTGATTGAAATACATCACAGTCTTACAGCGGCTCCCACTGAAATGTTAGAGAAGAGAAACATCGGAGCCAAGCTGAGAACCAGGAG
>NC_089855.1:2357500-2425000 GCF_036373705.1 Amia ocellicauda
AGTTTAATTTCAAGGATTTTCTTTTACTTGTAAATTCAAACTACAGTGTTTTGTCTCAGAAAATGACATGCATGTGTCTATGTCTATGTCTATGTACTGGAGCACAGAACCTTTGAGATTTGTACTGTTGATAATCTGCTAACTTATTCTTTCCAATTTAAACATAACAAAATATATAATATAATGTATGTGTTGCAGGTGTGATGGTGTCCTGGCTGCTGCAGCCTGCGCTCTCTCTCGGGGACTCTGTGTCTCTACAGTGCAGCGCGGCCCGGGGCAGCCCGGCTCACGTGTGGCTGAAGCAAGACTTTGGGAAGCCAATGACTTTGCTACTGGGACTGTTCCACGCCTCGGGAGAGGTCATACACAATACAGACCTGCTGAAGAAACGCTTCACAGTGGGGAGCAGAGACGGCACGCTGCTTCTGCACATTACAGACATCGCCTCATCTGATGCCGGGATCTATTTGTGTGGAGCTGTAACCTCCACCGACATGGTTATGTTCAGAAACAGAACTTTGTTGGCCATTAAAGGTTTTTTTTTTTTAATGTGAAAATATTTTAAATGGATTGAGAATGAAACAGCAGATTTGCTTCCAATATTGCTGAATGTATAGTGTTTGCAGCATATTAAAAGTTTAGTTTTTAAATATACAATACATTCATATAGTTTTACTAAAACTATGTTTAACAGGGAAATAAATATAGAGAACATGCTTTTTTTCTGATGTATACTGTCTCTTTTTTATTTAAAAAATACAGTGCTTTCAGAATAAAAGAAAGGCATTTTGGTCTACAGTGACCATTTGAAAATTCCCATGTAAAGACATGTAATCACAAAATAGACATTTTGATATACTTTACTGTAATACATTCAGCAAGAAAATATCTGTTTCTGATTATTCCTGTTTATTAATTTTTGAAGCTTCTTGCCCCAGAACACAATGCACTTGTTTTTCTGAAAAGCAAGATATCAATGGAGATATTAATAACTAGCAAAAGACAATGAATGTATATAGAGTAAGGTCATTCTTTTTAGGATGATCCTTCATTTGAACATATTTCTGCAATTTAAAAAAAATAAAACAGTTAATCGGAAGTCAGGAGTCGTAGAACGGATTGTATGACAATATAAGTGACAATCTTTATATGGTAACAATTTATAATAAGATGCTTAATGTTTTATTCATGATTTATAAATATGTACTATATGATTAATATATACGTTATAAAGCATTAATCATGCATAGCAGTTATAGAAATGCTTGCAATGTTCACAAGGTCAAATGGACAGTTTCAAATAATTTATGAACAGGTCATAAAGCAAACTTCACTACTGCTTTGACACATCCCTAATACATTATTGTACATTTTTAGATTATATATGATTTATAAGAGGGACAGTTTGTAGCTACCAGTTTGACTTTCCATGTATTTCTATAACTGGGTTATAACTATTTTATAATGCATCAATGCTTTATAAAGTACATATTAATAATCTATTAAACATAATACAAAATAAGCCAACTGCAAAAATGTGTCTCGCAAATTTTACAAAATCTTCTGAAACTAGACTTTTTTCTAGAATTGCTGCTGATAATGAACACAATCTAAAAATATATATTGTTATGATTGTTTAAAGGAGATGACATTGGCACAATAGGGCCAGCACTTGTTTCTGAGTCCTGGCAGTCCAGGGTCCATCCCAACCTGCCGGTTAGACTGTACGGCTTCACACAAGCAGAGTCCTCCAGCGTGTTCTGGGTGGGGGATGGCTCTGGAGACGCCCTGTTAGGAATCGTGTACACGGACCGACACAGTCCCACAGGGAGGCTCTCCAGTGCCCAGACAGAGCGCTCCGACAGGCAGTGTGCATACAGAGCCCCCGGGGACAGCAAAGCAGCCCTGGCCCCCATGGTGCAGGTCTGTGGAGAGCTGCTGCTGCTGGGGAATGAGTTACAGAGCAACACAGGTGAGCCAAAACTATTCACTGCTCTTTTAGCATGCAGAATATTACCTGATTCAATCAATGTATCTCTCTATCTATCTGTCATATATTCCCCCCCACTATCTCCCGAATTCTGAACAGCATCCCAAACATTCCATTATTCACCACCATGTTCCAGCAACCCCAGTCTCTTGTTGGTCCAGCACTTACAGCCACTGACAACTGCCTTCCTCTGACCCTAATATGTATGTATATATCACTTTGTTGCACTCATATGCTGTGAAGTTTTGTTTTGCCTGGTGTTAAATTTCTGAGCATTCACTCCCAGTGTTTGCCTCTTTGTATACCAGTCCTGTGTTTTCCTTACTGACTACTGATTCTTGGATTCTCCAGACCTGTTTGTCTAATCGCTTGACCCCCCAGCCTGTTTCCTGACTACAAACTCTGTCTCAGCCTGATTGTATCTGTTTACTGGCTTGGACTTCTTGCCCCTTCTGACTCTCCCCTGTGCCCCACACGTGGGTCCACCCCTCTGGTGTCCCCAGAGTTGTATTTCTGTTGTGTGGGTTCATGCACAGCCTCCCATAAAGAGCTGCAGATTATGGTGCAGTGCTGTGGGTGTCCTGTGTCTCCCAGGTGTGCTTCTCACAGATGTGGTCTCTCAGCCCCAGCTCTCAGTGACTGCGCAGCTCAGAGACTCGGTCACTCTGCACTGCTCCGTCTTCAAGACCCATCCAATGACACTGGCTTGGCTGAAGCAGGACGTCGGCCAGATGCCCAGATACATAGCGACACTGTCTAAGTACTCACAGGAGATGGAGCTCCAGGATGAGTTTAAAGAGGGTCGCTTCACAGTGCAGAACACGAGCGAAAGCTTCGACCTCCAGATTTCGCACATTCGCTCTTCAGACGTGGCCGTGTATTACTGTGCAGCCTTCATGTACCGACGGTTGGCTTGTGGGAATGGGACTCTGCTGTTACTGAAAGGTAAGACCATTGAGCAATGCTGCAACGGCCTCTGTTGAGTGTAGAGAATATGTGTTTCTATCTCTGTACATGTTTGGGCAGGTTGCAGTGCAGGTCCATTTATTCTGTATAATTAAGATTTCAATCTCACGATAATAACCATCATCCAGGTTTTCAACCATGAATCTGAGGCAAAACTAAATTCATAAAGATGAAAAGTCTAAAATCCAGCTAAATAGAGTGTTACAGATTGTAGAAATGTGTAAAAATTACCAACCCATACTTTACTGATTCAGTCTCAGGGTCCGTCAGCAGGAGAGTGGAGCAGCAGCCGGTGTCTGTCCCCGTCCAGCCAGGAGACAGTGTGACTCTGCAGTGTACAATACACACTGAGACCTGTGCAGGAGAGCACAGTGTTCATTGGTTCAGGCATGGCTCAGGAGAAGCCCTTCCAGGACTCATTTACACCCATGGGAACAGGAGTGATCCGTGTGAGAGCAGCTCTGGGCCTGGGCTTCCTGCACAGGGCTGTGTCTATGAGCTCCCCAAGAGGAACCTCCGCTCCTCTGACGCTGGGACTTACTACTGTGCTGTGGCCACATGTGGGCAGATCCTGTTTGGCAACGGGACATGGCTGGAGTTTGCAGGTTGGCTACTTTAAATATTCTTGCTCCACTGCAATTTTTTAAGCTACTTTATGAAACATTTAAATTCCAAATGTTTGAGGTTTTTCAAAAAAAGTATCACTTTTCTTCTTTGATTTCTTGCACAGCCACAGACATCCGAGTCTGAGCTGAGCTGAGAAATCCTTATTCAATCCACAGTTGCAACTTGTATAACAATATAGCAGTTACAGTTCTTGTGAATTATATTTTATGATATCTTATAATGTAAATACGTATATGCACATATACTATATAAATTCATGATATCAACTTTCATCTGACGAATCTCAGATGTTCTAAATGAAGGAGAACAGTTTTATCAGCTTCATTTTCTGACAATCCCTTATTAATGCTGTCTGCTGCAGCCGTAGTAAAATAAAGGGAAGAATCAAAAGTGATAATCATGGTAAAGGTAGAGAAGTACAGGATAGTAAACCATGATACTCACTACAGAAAACCCTGGCAAAGTAGATGCATGGTACTGTACAGCCAGAGGAAAACTGCCTAGTTACCATGCAGATTTACCATGGTATAAGAGAAGACACAGATGGACAGTTTCTTATTAGACTAACTAAGTGTAATTACTGTAACTAAGCATAAAGAATCAATGAGAAAACAATAGAAATAAAGCAGGTCATATAATGATTTGTTTTCCTAAACACGAGTCTGATTGAAACTTTGCGCTGGAGCAGCAGGATCCTGGTTGGCCGGCGCTGGTGTTGTGGCTGTGTGGGCGCTGGCCGGGCTGGGCTTGGTGTCTCTCGCGCTCCTTGCTGTCCTGGCCTTCAGGGTGTGGTCTTGGCACAGGGCTGCCCGGCGTGCAGGTGAGCTCGTTGTCTCAGCCATCGTAGCTGTTGAGCAGACGAACATGGGAACCTGTGTGATGATCTGTTACAACTTTCTAATGGCTTCCTGTTTGCTAGTTTAAAATTTACCTGAAGAGGGCAGGGTAGAAAAACTATTACACAGACTTAGCCTTACTGCCTCTCTCTCTCTCTTTCTCTCTCTCTCTCTCTCTCTCTCTAGATCTTTGTCAGATAGCAGAAGATTTCTCCCTCCCCACATCTGCCGAGACCACAAGCAGTCAGGTAACACTGTACAATGTCACTGACCATGTCAAAGCCCGTGTGTCTGTGTGCACTATTTGGCCACCGTGTGTCACACACTTGCACAGCTGTTGAAACACAGGATGAAGAGTCTGAGCTGGTCTTTGTTTTCTCTGCTGCAGGACGCTGAGGTGACCTATACGACCGTGGAGCTCGGTCAGAGAGGAAGGAAGCACAAGCAGAGGAGGAGAGAGCGAGAGCAGGTGGATGGGGTGGTCTACACTGACATCAGATATCACCACAGAAAATGACAGCCGTCCCTCAGCGCTGCAGACACTTTCGATGTCTCTGTGCGTCAAGAAAGGAACTCCTTCAGACATGCAGAACCTAAGACTAATTTAAAACAAGCCCCTCTCCTCTACTAATGGGATTATCGTACCCCTAGATGGCCTGAAATCCAGGTATAAATATCAGCCTTTTGAGTATCTGTATTCATTTGACCCCTGTGGTGCTTGACCTGTTATGAACTGTTATTCTAATTGGGCTCAATGATGGTCCATCTCTAATATATTTATTTTATAAAGCAGTGTGATTGGTGCACCACTGCCACGCCCTACAGATGAGCTCTGGGCAGCCTGGCTCTTTTACCGCCTTGCTGAGAGTGTTGGGCCGAGCTCAGAGCCCTGTGAAGGCTCTGTGAGGTCGAGTCTGAGGTTCCATGACCATTACATCCAGAAAATCTTAATCCTAACCTGAAACCTAACCTTAATACTAAAAGTAATAATAAAGTCCCTCTATCCATTGAGATCTTTCTGTTTCCACAAACTTGAGTGGACCCACTTTATCCACCAGGGGGATCTGAACAAATGACCACAGGAACAGACTTGTCTTTATCTGTCGCGGCACATTTTAGACATTTGACTTTGTCATTCTCTAGATTTGCATAAAAAATATATTTTAAAAAGTGTGTTTTTCCTGGCCCCCTTATTTTGCTGCTGTCTGTACGAATCCAATCACAAGAATAGTGCTTTTCCAGCAGATATATGTCATGAAAACAGGGCACTGCTCAGGTAGTGCAGAACACGGGCATACGGAGCTCAGTGAGAGGCCGGCACTGTGCTGCTGATTCAAAATAGCATGACTTTACTGTAAGAGGCACAGATCATTGGCAGGAAACAGAGGGATCTTATAATCCCTTGCCAATGGACATCTGTGCACTCCACTGGACACTCGGACAAGCCAGCTGAGGAGTTGCTTAAGTCGCCACAGTTAAGTATTTTTCTCTCCTGTTTCCTAGTTTAGTTAAGAGTTACATTGATTGTTTATGTGGTTACTTGTTTAGCTACGAATTATATATCTTGCACCTGTTTTCTAGTAAGAGCATCAACTGTTTGTTAGGTAATTTAACAACTTAGCACACTCGACACACACTTTCTGTAAAACAGAAGCTTTACATTGCAGGCTGTGATTATTTAGCATTTATTTAGCATTACTACGAGCTATTGTTCAGTGTAACTGCGTGTGTCTGGCAATGTCTTTGTCTGTATTCAGATATTAAGCGGCCAGTAATTGTGCTATTAGCAGTCCTGCGTGGGAGGGAGGGCCATCCTGACCAGCCTTGTGTCATTCAACACAACGCAGGTGCGCAGTCTTAATTAGTTACAGGTGTCGTATTTAACAGCCCCCTGGACCCCTGCGGCAGCAGTGAGTACCAGCATCCTCCAGTGTCCCCCTTCCGAAGGGCCCCGTCTCCAAAGGGCGGGGACACTAGTGAGGAAAAGACTGCAAGGAGACGCCGCACAGCAACAACAGGCAACCATGATGATCTCTCCGATTCCTGTCCTGCTCAGTCTTCTCGGTGTCCAGCTGCACACCATTGCTTCCCTAATCCCTCCAACCTCATCTCTCTGCCTCTCCCCTCCTCCTCCCTCCCTACTACTCCACTCTCTGGGGGCCTGTGGAACTGCCACTCAGCTTCCAACAAGGCCGACTTCATCTCCGCCTTCGCCTTCCACCAGTCTCTGGATTTCCTCGCTCTCACCGAGACATGGATCTCCCCAGACAACTCTACCACCCCTGCTGCCTTATCCTCTCACTTTGTCCTGTCCCACTCCCCTCATCTTACCGGGCAGGGAGGAGGAACAGGGCTCCTGCTCTCCCCTTCTCTCCTCTTCTCTGTCCCCCTCTCTCTCTCCTCTATCTCAACCTACAGCTTTGAATTCCATGCAGTGGAAATCACCTCTCCCTCTCACCTCTTCCTTCTAGTTCTCTACTGTCCCCCTGGTCCACTCGCCTCCTTCCTGGATGAACTCGACTTTCTTCTCTCCTCCCTCCCCTCACTGTCCTCACCTACCATCCTCCTGGGAGACTTCAACATCCACCTCTCCAACCCTTCCCACTGTGCCGGATTTCTTCCTCTCCTTCACTCCTTCTCTCTCTCCCCATCTCCCCCCACTCACAGGGCCGGCTGCCAGCTAGACCTCATCTTCTCTAGAGGCTGCTCCCCTTCAACACTCTGCGTGACACCCATGGACATCTCGGACCACCACTTCATTTCCTTCTTCCTTTCCCTCCCCTCCCTCCCGACTCCACCCACTCACTCTGTCACCTTCCGCCGTAATCTCCGCTCTGTCTCCCCCTCCACCCTTGCCTCCACTGCCCTCACTCTCTTACCTTCCATTGACTGTTTTTCCCATCTATCTGTCAACTGTGCTACCTCCTCTTTGTTCTCCTCCCTCACCTCCTCCCTTGACTCTCTCTGTCCTTTCACGTCTCATCCTGCCCGTCCTTCCCCTCCTCAGCCTTGGCTCTCTGCTGTTCTCCGTGCAACCCGAACTAGTCTGCGTGCCGCCGAACAGAAGTGGAAAAGGACCAAACTCCCAGCTGCCCTCGAACTCTACCGCTCTCTACTGTCCACATTCTCGTCCTCTCTCACCTCAGCCAAGAAGTCTTATTTCCAATCACTCTTTGAATCCACTGTCAACAACCCCTGCAAACTCTTCTCCACTTTCTCCTCCCTCCTTGCCCCCACTTCCCCTCCTCCTCCCTCATTTCTCACTGCTGATGATTTTGCCTCCTTCTTCTCCTCCAAGATTGCAGACATCCGCAGGCTCTTCAACACCCAAACCTCCCACCAACCAAGCTTCCTTTTCTTTTCCACTCTTCCTCACCTTCTGCTGATCTCTCCATCTCAATCCCCTTGGAATGCACCACACTCTCTCCTTCTTCTTTTGCTAAAAGTGACCCTCGATCCTGCGCTCTCCTACACCCAGCACATCACCACACTGACACGCACCTGTAGATTCTTCCTGAGCAACATACGCCGGATCCGTCCCTTCCTCACCGACTATTCGACTCAGCTGCTCATCCAGTCCCTGGTCCTCTCTAGGAAGTCACTTACTGTACTTGTATTATATTTTGAATTGCTATGTTTTATTTAAATTGAATTTGTAATGTTGATGCCTTTACTTAACTGTATTTTTGCACTTTGGCTTGCACTTATGTTGTAAGTTCCCCTGGATAAGGGCGTCTGCCAAAAAAAAAATAATAATAATAATAATAATAATACTGTTGCAGAGTCGAAACAGGGACATGCCTGACTGAGGATCGGCTTCTGCAGGACGAAACGTCCCAGTAACACGTGGCCCGTGTCCACTGCAGCACAGTGTGGAGTGCGGCCCGTAGACTGGAGACAGAGATCTTCACTCCTGATGCTGAGACACTACACAGCACTGGTGATAAAGACATTTCATTTAAGGAAGCTAAGATCAAACCTTAATCATAATAATTAATTAATTTAACAAAACAGATTCTGTCCTATAAACCAGACATGCATAGCTACACATACACTTACTCATTCGAAAATGTTTACAGAGTTTACAGAATGACACAGAGCTCTCGCAGTGGAAAATGTCTTCTCTTAGAAAATATGTCCTTCCTTTAAACTTCACCACACCCCCTGGGTCAGTCACTCTAGTTCACTTCACACAGCCCCCATACCAAACAGCTGCGCTCATTGACTCTGAGGTCTCTAGGGAAGAAGGCTGTCTTCAGACACAAGCTCTACCACAGCAATGAACCACCGCACTCTTCTGCTGTTTTCAGCATCATGTAAGTTCACACTCAGTGAGTTACCGTCTGGTTTTTCTCAACAGGGAAACCCTGAGAACAGTGTGTCTATTTATTTTCTTGCAGTCGTCACAATGCTGGAGTGGTGTCCTCTAGACATGTAGTAAACTGCAGCAGTGAAGCTTGTGTGCAGGCGTGTCTCTGGGTGCTGCGGCGCTGTGACCGGGTCCTGCGCTGCTGTGTTGCAGGTTTGATGGTGTCCTGGCTCCTGCAGCCTGCACTCTCTGTGACGGCCTCGCTCGGGGACTCAGTCTCTCTGCAGTGCAGCGCGGCCGGGGGGAGCTCTCGGACCTTTGTGTGGCTCAGACAGGAGGTAGGCAAGGCTCCGGAGATCCTGTGCAATCTTTATGGTGCCACCGCCTCTGTGAATCAGGAGACAAGAAACAGACATGGATGCAATTCTACTCTGCAAATTCCCAGTGCTGGACCATCGGATATGGGGAATTATCTGTGTGCAGAACTGACTGCCTCTGACACCATTCAGTTCAAGAACAGCATTTTCTTGAGCATTAGAGGTAGAGTTCCACACAAGCTGATTGAAATAATTTGGTTGTCCAATCTGGCATCATAATGTCTGTCTCATAGACAGATCAAATAATGTATAACATTAAGAATATGATTTATAATACCTATTATAAAGAGAAATTAATGCATGTTCACAATTTATGTTCTGAGAGATACCAGTATCTTACTAGAGTTGAACTCTGTTCAGATTTTGCAGGAGTGATGAACGAGTCACAGGTTTCTGAGCCTCCCCAGCCCACTGGTCATCCCAGCCCTCCTTGCACGGTGTTCAGCATCGCCCATACGGAGCGCTCCAGTGGGTACTGGGTGAGCAACGGCCCAGGACAGCCCCTGAGAGGACTTGTGTACACAGACCGATGCAGGACCGCTGCGGCTCTCCCCAGCTCTCAGACTGGACAGTGTGCGTACAGCCTCCGCAAGCACACGTCCCCGCTCCTGCTCTCCGAGTCCCAGCTGTGTTCAGTGTGGACCTGCGGAGAGCTGCTCTTCACAAATAAACTAAAGGGCGACTTACAGCCCTGTGCCTCTCAGTGTAACATATTCATAAAATACACAATCCTATATCCCAAAGCAATGTCATTGATGATGTGATAGAGCTGGAAAAGCAACTTTAACATCAACAAAGTTGAACATGATTATAGCTGCTAAGTTTTTATAAGACGGTTAATATTAAATTAATGGGGTGTTTGTTAAAAATAGCATTTTTAAGATGTATTAAATGTACTGTTTCCAGCTGCTGACAGCTAGTAGCAAAGCATACAGTAAAAGTCTGATAGTACTGATCTGGAACATGTTTAAATATAAATGGGAAGTTATTCAGTACTGCTGAAAGATCAAAGTAAAAACGTTTTAGAAAAGATTTATTAAAATAAAGGAATAACACTTCAAATAATATAATGAATATATGTGTCACAGTTCCCTAGCCCTGACCCTCTTCCTCAACTAGAGGCCGCCAATGTTCCCTTGCCGTTTCCTGTTCCCTTCACTTCTTTCCTTTTTTCATTCTATCAATTAAAATTCCTCCTCACCCTTGTGCACTTCTGCTTCTGTCCTTTGTTCTCATTGGTCCTGCTCTTGTTTTCCTAGTTTCTGCTCTCTTTTATAAACCCCTCACTGCCCTCACTCTTGGCAAAGTGTTGTCAGCTCTACCTGCTTCACCTAGCCTTGTTCTCCTTAGCGCCTTGGGTCTCTCTCTCGCTTTGTGTTCTGGATCTGTTTCTCTTGACCTCTTGGATTTCGACCTTTTGTCTGTGACCTCGACCTCGCCTTTGGATTTTCCTTGGTTTCTGTCTGCTCATTGCAGTAGCTCTACACTTGGGTCCTTTCTCTATCAGCTTAACGGTCCTCTCACGAGGTAACCGTGACAATATGAATGTATTTACAAATGTCCACCCGTCAGA
Source organism: Amia ocellicauda (assembly GCF_036373705.1). Lineage (NCBI taxonomy): Eukaryota > Metazoa > Chordata > Actinopteri > Amiiformes > Amiidae > Amia > Amia ocellicauda. The sequence goes on from NC_089855.1 coordinate 2,368,179, forward strand.
CTGAGTGTAGAACAGATAGATAGTAAGTGTAAATCCTCTGCTGCCGTCTGACAGAATTAACACTGGCTGAACTCAATCTGCAAACCACACTGCACTGAAAAACAAAGTTACTGCTTGAATATCACAAAGACACATATTACATTGTTATTATTGTTATTGTTTTCTATTCACTAGAATGGGATTGTGACTGGGTCAGCTACATTTTACTGCGTAAACACTTTAGGTTAGGCTACACTAACAGTATTTAATCAATGTATAATAACCAAGCTATTATCTTACCAAATATATATGTATATAGATATATATCTCTCACTTCCCTCTGATAACGCTGCCCCCCATGTGAGTCTGTGAGCTGCAGTGTGGCTCTGTGATGTCATTATTCATGGCACAGGCCCATTAAACGCTGCACTGCGCTGTGTCCTGCCCCTCCCTGTGAGCAGAGGCTGCTGATTGGTGTGCTGGAGCAGGAGGGCTGCAGGGCTCCACCCCCATCTCACTCTTGATTGCCGGCTGAGCACTTCCTGTGAACAGAGGTGAACTGGTGACGACCAGGACTGGATCACATGGTTTAACACTGCATTAATGGCAGGCATTCAAAGTGCATGAATATCTGAATGATAAACAGCACAACACCGCCAAATCAAGCAGGCTGTTCAGTAACATATTGAGCCACCAATCTCATCTATCTTTATGAAAAAGTGTCCATAATATCCCCTTGATATTTATTGAGCCGAGCCATAATGCCATCTCAAAGACTATTCACCTCTTGCAGATAACATGTAAGCTGAGAAGGGAGGCTTTTGTTCTCATGTAATTCTTTATCAGTGTGATGTTAATGTCACCTTATGCTATAATTAACACCATTAGGCAACTGTTTTGATCCAAAATAACACTTGGAGTCCAGCATCCTTGGTTGGGCACATGTATAAACCCTAACCCAGAGGTGAGCACCGACCCTGACTCTAAACTAAACCTCAGACCTATATGTTGTAGAAATAAGTGAAACACAGAAGTCACAGTCTGGAGTCAAGAACGGACAGGCAGTTTGTGAAAAAGGACATCGGTGGACAAGATACAACACAAAGAGCGCTCATACAATATCTCAGCCCATGAAGACAGACTCACAGTCTCTACATTCACCAAAACTAAGACCTAGCAGGAAACATCTCCTTACTGGGGTTCATGCAAACAAGCGAGACACACAGAAGCTGGAGAGACAGGCAAGTTCAAAATTGAATGTATGAAGCACTAGACATTTAGCACCATTGCAGTCTAATTGAATTAGTGAGTGAAATATGTCAGACTTGTGGTGATTTTGAATTAATCGTAAAGATAGATATTATGATCATATAAGAACACAAGCCCCCCCTCAGTCTATACGTGTTATCTGCAAGAGGCGAATAGTCTTTGAGATGTCTATATATAGCATTGTAACTGAACTGCTTAGTAGCCAATCAAATGACAGTCTAATGTGCTCAGTCCTTTCATCTATAGATTTGTAATCTTCAGTTCAGACAGAACACTTCATTGAGAAGAACAAATAGAGAAGACAAACTCTAACAGAGTACAATGAACATAATCTTATTTCTCCTTTCATTTTGCTCTAAAGCAGGTAAGTCTTAGTGTTGTTCACAAATCTGTATGACAGTCCTCAGTGAAACAACACATTTCAAAAACATTAAAGCATTTAATAGCAAGAAAATACTTTTCATTAGTATACATTTAATGTGTCTGTTGGAAAACTAAAAATCAGATTATCTTAATGTAAAGTAAATTAAAATAAATTGAAGATGTTCTGGTAAATATATACACAAATATACAAGATTAAGTTAGTTTCCATATATTGCTGGTATATCTTTAGCTTTTCTTACAACATGTTCTTTCGGTTGCTTTATTTATTGATATCATTAAGATGTTGTGTTTGCGAAAGCAGGAGATCATGTTCAGATGTATGTCATCCTCCCTGTGTTTTCCAGGTCTGCTTCTCTGTCAGCTGTTTGCTCCGTCCCCTTCCTCGGTGACAGTGGAGCTCGGAGGTTCAGTTACCCTGAGCTGCAGCGTTCCTGAGCGTTACGCAAGCAATGCCTTGGTCTGGATCAAGCAAGCATTGGGGAAACTCTCAATATCTATAGCATCGTTTCAAAATAATGAGGCTTCATTTCAGTTTGAGTTTTATAACAACAAGCGCTTTGCAATAGATAGAAGAGGTGATTCTTTTAATCTCAACATTTCCAACATTGAAGCGTCAGATGTTGCCAGATACTACTGTGGAGCAATCAGGGACACAACAGTGAGATTCGGATCTGGAACTTCAATACGACTGAAAGGTGAGTGAAGAAATGATCTCATCAGGGGTTTCTATCTTACATTTTATTTCCACTCATGCTAAATGTGAAGTTACAATGGATACTGGTTTTCCATGAAATGACAATGATGCTATTTGGGCAGCATCGTCTCTAAAAGGCTGTCCGCTCACAATATCACAATGAAAGGTATTACAGGAATGTCCAGATATTCTCCCAATACAATCATTTTAAACTCCGCAATACCACTCAACACAGGAGGGTCCATTTTATTGGAAAACAAAATCACTATACAATACTCGCAAGTTCTCTATAGATCTCTTTATAAAGTATTTATTATGAATCTATTTAAAATGTATAAATAATGAATAACACATTAATAATCAGTTCCTTATTATAAAGTATTACCACAAATAAGACAGACAATTATAAAGTAATTACAAATGAAGCATAAATACATATCCAGCTACAACAACATGTAGAGATTCAGATTACTTCATGCAACAACACAATGTTTAGATAAACTGTAGTTTAACAAACCCTTACACTTCTGATCCAGGCTGCAATGTGTTACTGTAAACCATATTGTCACTCTCTCAGGCTCAGGGTCCGTCAGCAGGAGAGTGGAGCAGCAGCCGGCGTCTGTCCCCGTCCAGCCAGGAGACGGTGTGACTCTACAGTGTACAATACACACTGAGACCTGTGCAGGAGAGCACAGTGTTCATTGGTTCAGGCATGGCTCAGGAGAAGCCCTTCCAGGACTCATTTACACCCATGGGAACAGGAGTGATCCGTGTGAGAGCAGCTCTGAGCCTGGGCTTCCTGCACAGGGCTGTGTGTATGAGCTCCCCAAGAGGAACCTCCGCTCCTCTGACGCTGGGACTTACTACTGTGCTGTGGCCACATGTGGGCAGATCCTGTTTGGCAACGGGACACGGCTGGAGTTTGCAGGTAAATGCACATTCAGTCGTTTAGTATTATACTGAAAGCTAATCTACAAACGATACACAATTTTGAGATTTATATTTATATCACTGTGTGAAATTCAAGGTTTACAAAGCCTGCAAACTTTGTAAACTCAAGTAACCTACATTAAGTTTACTCAGTGTTTACAAAGATCTGCTTAACTCACCGTGTATTTGTGCAGCAGGTTTACATACTGTAAGAAATATGTTTGACACTCAGTTTACTGAATAATGTCAAGTGTAAACTTCAGCTTCTCAAACATAAGACAGTGTTCAGTCGAGAGGAGGCCCTTCACCCCATCGTGCTCGTTTGGTGTCCATTAATAACTAAGTGATCCAAGGATCCTATCCAGTCTGTTTTTGAATGTTCCCAAATTGCCTCTTCAGCCACATCACTGGGGAGTTTGTTCAGATTGTGACGCCTCTCTGTGTGAAGAAGTGTCTCCTGTTTTCTGTCTCAAATGCCTTGAAGCCCAATTTCCATTTGTGTCCCCGGGTGCGTGTGTCCCTGCTGATCTGGAAAAGCTCCTCTGGTTTGATGTGGTCGATGCCCTTCATGATTTTGAAGACTTGGATCAAGTCCCCACGTAGTCTCCTCTGTTCCAGGGTGAAAAGGTTCAGTTCCTCAGTCTCTCAGTAGGACTTTCCCTTCAGACCTGGAATAAGTCTGGTTACTCTCCTCTGAACTGCCTCTAGAGCAGCGATTTCTTTTTTGAAGTGTGGAGCCCAGAACTGTCCACAGTATCCAGATGAGCTCTAACTAGTGCATTGTACAGTCTGAACATCACTGCCCTTGTTCTCAATTCTACACTTTTGACAATATACCCTAACATCCTGTTTGCCTTTTTTATTGCTTCCCCACATTGTTTGGATGGAGAAAGTGAGGAGTCCACATAGACTCCTAGGTCTTTCTCATGCGTTACTTCATCTAGTTCTGTTCCTCTCATAGTGTAATTATTGTGGACATTTTTGTTACCTGCATGTAATACCTTGCACTTGTCCCCATTGAATTTCATCTGCCAGGTGTCGGCCCACAACTGAATATTATCTCAGTCCCTCTGAATAGCCTGTGCTGCCGAGATTGTATCTGCTGAGCCACCTATTTTAGTATCATCTGCAAATTTGACAAGTTTGCTAACTATCCCAGAGTCCAGATCATAGAATTAATATTTGGTCAAGTTATAAACATGACATTTTCAAAAGTTAAATTACACAATATTGTAGATCAGGTTTAGAAATTGTAAACTTTAGGTTTGTGTACAGTTTACACAACAGTGTAGTATGTAAACTAAGTAACCACATGGCCAGCCACCTGTAGTTTTGTAGGATTTCCATATCCATTGTGAGAAAATGGTCTTCACATGAGAGACACAGACACAGGGCAAAATAATAATAATTACGATATAATAATAATAATTAAGGGCTGAAACAGAAATCAGCAAATACAGACTTAACAATCCAGTTGCCAGGCTGGGCAGCACCTTCACTGGCTTCTACACTTTACAGCTGCCCTGTGTTTCCACAGCCCCTCTCCTCCCTACTCTGCACTCCCTTCCAGGACACCCGAGGCTCCTTAAAAAGGAGGTGGTGTCGCCCAGGAAATAATTGACTGATTGGCTGGACAGTAATTTGCTGCATTCTCATGCTGGCCAGTCAGTCTGTTCAGTCTCCACACAGGCTCTTAAAGTGGCAGGGCGCTCTCTCCTGCCACACAATCTTAACATTAGAAACATGTAGGCCAGTGGTTATGAGTCCTGGTCCTGGGCACCCTGTGTCCTGCTAGTTCCTGTTCTCTCAGTTCTTTAATTGAAGTCATAATTAGCCTAATCAGAGCTTATTCATCATTGTAAACCATAGGACATGCCTGGTTAAATATAAAAGTATTATCCAACTTTTTGATATTTAAACCATTTTAAAAATCAAGCAAATTATTATTAATTCAGTTCAGGTTTCAGTGAATTAATTCATGGTGCAGGAGCTCCAGCACTGGGACACACTGCTCTAGGCCGATATCTCCACTGTGTGCAAATGGCAGATGTCACAGTAAATGTGTGTGGGCAATGTGTGCACAATGGAAAACCAGGCCCTTAGTGTCACAATGGTGTGCCTGGAAATGAGCATTTGAATCTGTGGCTCATACTTTGTCTGCAAACCACAGGGGACCCGCAGTGCAGAAGTTGCTGCTAATATTCTGTCACACAGACACCACACAGATCACTTTGTGACATGAACATGTAATCATTTAAAAATACTACTGAGGGCAGTAATTGTTTGAGGGAAGAGCTTTTCCACGTATTTTCCACGTGATACCAGAAAAGTGGGTGTGCAGACGGACAGAGACAGACAGACAGAACTATACAACAACATTTTACATATTCCATTCAAATAAATATATATATACATATTCATATACATTTGAATATTTATGCAGAACTGATATGTCATTTATTGTATTTAAATTTGACAAGACCTCAGGTCTTTCAGTCTGGTACTGTAATGTTTGTAATAAGAAAAATGCACATAAGCATTGTTTAGACACACACTACTGGTCAAAAGTTTTAGAACACCCCCATTATTCCAGTTTTTATTGAAATGTGAGCAGTTCAAGTCCAGTGAATAAGCTGAAATGATCCAAAGGTAAGCAGTAAACTGCCAGAGGTTAAAAAAAAGAGTTCAGGTTACCAAAAAACGGAAAAATAATGTGCATGTCAGAGTTATATACTGTGTTTGATCAGATTTCTTTGCAAATAGGCTTGTTTTGTTGAGAACAACCTAACGATTAATCCAGTATATAACATATCAAGATATTAAGATATACAGTGTAAACATTTTTAAACAATGGGCCAGATTAAATCAAAACTTTGAGCCACCCGCTAGTAGAAAACTACAAACCTGTACATCATAGCGGTTACATTTCTGATTAGAAGAAAGTGCCATCTAACTGAAAATGAAGCCGCTGAGTACAGTTCTGTAGTTTTCTATGAGCGGATGGGTTAAAGTTTTGATTTAATCCGGCCCAACATTTCCTCATTCTAATAATTTCTAAACCTATTGTAAATATAAGGTTTTCACATATTAATTATGCTGGTAAAGGTCTATTATTTTACACTGCAGGTCAAGCCAGCCTCAACCCCCTTGTCCTGGCCTTGGGGGTGTCAAACGCTGTGTGTGTGCTGGTGATCGCTGTCCTCGTCTACACCAGGAACACGCGCTGCGCAGGTGAGCTGGCAGCACACGGCAGCACACACTATCATCACAGTGATATTAATGTGTATAAAAACACTGTACACACACTCTGTTCTTCTCACTGCAATCTCCCACATATCCTTACATACAGAGAGTGTTCATTTCTAATTGCCTGGTGTTCATCCTGTTATAATTCCCACTGATGACACTTTGTTAGACATGATAGGCAGACATGAAGAGGAGACTAAAGGCGACTGGAGAGGAATTACAGAGCGGGATGAATGTGTAAAAGCCCTGAAACCTGTTCTCTGTCCTTCCTCTTCCTCTCAGGAGATCCACAGTCCTCTCCTGATGCAGTAAAGACCCGCACCAGTCACCAGGTAAACCCCGCAGCTGTGCTATTACAGTGTCAATGCTGCGCTGCTTCTGTCACTGCAAGCTGAAAACTGACAGTTGATATTGTCAAATTGTTCAGGGTCCATTTCAATATGCAATTGTCTCCGGCTGTCTTTCATTGTATATTTTCTGATTTAAACATTTCTATGCCATTTTCCTTTGATCTTTCCACTGACCACAAGGTGGAGTTTGGACAGATGCATTGATGACATAATCCGCACTTTTAGCCAGATTTACTCACAGTTGGTTTAAGAATCCAAAATCAAAGCAGTTCCATTCAATTAAGTAATTAACAGATTTAAGGTAACAGTTTACTTACAATTGGATATTAAAACAAAAAAACATTACTTAAGAACATAAGCACATAAGACAGTGTCCAATCGCGAGCAGCCCATTCGCCCCATCGTGCTCGTTTAGTGTCCATTAATAACTAAGTGATCAAGGATCCTATCCAGTCTGTTTTTGAATGTTCCCAAATTGTCTCTTCAGCCACATCGCTGGGGAGTTTGTTCAGATTGTGACGCCTCTCTGTGTGAAGAAGTGTCTCCTGTTTTCTGTCTCAAATGCCTTAAGAGTATTTATAAATAAACTGTTTTTTTATTTTGTATGCATTACAAAAGTGTATATTTTCTTAAACAGTGGCATTGTCATTTACGTAATAAAGGCACTAAGGCAGTATGACAAGGGGCATCATCCATAGCCATAATATTTCCAGTGATCACTCGTCCATCAGGTGTAAGAACAACCTTTGAATTTGTTAACAGAAATTAAAAAAAATAACAATTATAAAGCTAGGTATATAATAATAGTAATAACATTCTTAATATAAAAATATACTAGTTAATTTTAAAATATACAGTGAGGGAAAAGAGTATTTGATCCCCTGCTGATTTTGTACGTTTGCCCACTGACAAAGAAATGATCAGTCTATCATTTTAATGGTAGGTGTATTTTAACAGTGAGAGACAGAATAACAACAAAAAAATCCAGAAAAACGCATTTCAAAAAAGTTATAAATTGATTTGTATGTCAATGAGGGAAATAAGTATTTGACCCCTTCGATTTAGTACTTGGTGGCAAAACCCTTGTTGGCAATCACAGAGGTCAGACGTTTCTTGTAGTTGGCCACCAGGTTTGCACACATCTCAGGAGGGATTTTGTCTCACTCCTCTTTGCAGATCCTCTCCAAGTCATTAAGGTTTCGAGGCTGACGTTTGGCAACTCGAACCTTCAGCTCCCTCCACAGATTTTCTATGGGATTAAGGTCTGGAGACTGGCTAGGCCACTCCAGGACCTTAATGTGCTTCTTCTTGAGCCACTCCTTTGTTGCCTTGGCTGTGTGTTTTGGGTCATTGTCATGCTGGAATACCCATCCACGACCCATTTTCAATGCCCTGGCTGAGGGAAGGAGGTTCTCACCCAAGATTTGACGGTACATGGCCCCGTCCATCGTCCCTTTGATGCGGTGCAGTTGTCCTGTCCCCTTAGCAGAAAAATACCCCCAAAGCATAATGTTTCCACCTCCATGTTTGACGGTGGGGATGGTGTTCTTGGGGTCATAGGCAGCATTCCTCCTCCTCCAAACACGGCAAGTTGAGTTGATGCCAAAGAGCTCGATTTTGGTCTCATCTGACCACAACACTTTCACCTAGTTCTCCTCTGTATCATTCAGATGTTCATTGGCAAACTTCAGCATGTACAGCTTTCTTGAGCAAGGGGACCTTGTGGGCGCTGCAGGATTTAAGTCCTTCATGGCGTAGTGTGTTACCAATTGTTTTCTTGGTGACTATGGTTCCAGCTGCCTTGAGATCATTAACAAGATCCTCCCGTGTAGTTCTGGGCGGATTCCTCACCGTTCTCATGATCATTGAAACTCCACGAGGTGAGATCTTGCATGGAGCCCCAGACCGAGGGAGACTGACAGTTATCTTGTGTTTCTTCCATTTGCGAATAATCGCACCAACTGTTGTCACCTTCTCACCAAGCTGCTTGGCAATGGTCTTGTAGCCCATTCCAGCCTTGTGTAGGTCTACAATCTTGTCCCTGACATCCTTGGACAGCTCTTTGGTCTTGGTCATGGTGGAGAGTTTGGAATCTGATTGATTGATTGCTTCTGTGGACAGGTGTCTTTTATACAGGTAACGAGCTGAGATTAGGAGCACTCCCTTTAAGAGAGTGCTCCTAATCTCAGCTCGTTACCTGTATGAAAGACACCTGGGAGCCAGAAATCTTGCTGATTGATAGGGGATCAAATACTTATTTCACTCATTAACATGCAAATCAATATATAACTTTTTTGAAATGCGTTTTTCTGGATTGTTTTGTTGTTATTCTGTCTCTCACTGTTAAAATACACCTACCATTAAAATGATAGACTGATAATTTCTTTGTCAGTGGGCAAACGTACAAAATCAGCAGGGGATCAAATACTTTTTTCCCTCACTGTATCTAGTGTTAACTGTACCAGTATCAGACAGAAATACCAATCAATCAAGGACAACCGTACTAAGAGAGACTGGTTGAGTCTTTGTGAAGGGAGGGATAGAGAGAGAGAGGGAACACTTTTTGTATCTGCCATCTTTGGCTTTAAAAGTGAATCCACTGCCTATATATCCTTCATGTCATGTGATACCCGCCTCACACGCCTCATCTCTGAGTGGAGCCTCAATCCGTGCACCGTGCTCACAGCTCCTCTCTTCTAATGACACTTTCATGATCAAAGTCCATTACACCTGCAGCAAATTACCCATCACTCGCCTCTCTTTTCAGCATGAGACTCGACTGGGAAGAAATGTTTTAAGTGGCATAAAAAACGGCAAGTGTTGAATCGGCAACATAGTTTACTGCTTTCCAGTGCCGTTATTTTGCTGATTTAACACTTGCTGTAGTCTGTCGGTTACTGAGTAAATTTGGCCCTTTTAATTTCAATCCACAGTACTTTATACATTTCATTTTACAGATACCTGGTGTGTATTGAAATTCTTTAGAAATTTGCTTCAATCTCACATATTTTGTCCACAGAATCAGGACACAGAGCTGATGAATTACGCTGCCCTGAAGTTCACTGCCAACAGAGCAGTGCATCCTGGGAGAAGGAGGCGAGAGACGGACCCACATGTGCTGTATGCTGATGTCAGAGCTCAGCAATGGGACTGAGCGCCCTGGGGGTTAAACCCTGCAGTGACTGTGAGACAGGCCGGCCAGACCAGCTCCTGCATCAGACACAGTCAATTAACTATTTTATATCTTAATGATAATGAACTTGTAACAAGTGGCCACAGTGTGTTCTACTGTGTGGACATTTACAACTGTTCACCTTCTTAGTACTGCCCCACTGTGTGTGCTATTTATAATAAATATTAACTATTAATACAAATATGTTCGTATTCACTGTCCTGCACCTATAAACACAATAAAGAGTGACGCTGTGTGACCTGAAGACAGTCATCCTGAAGCACTGAGTCTGCTGCTGAGGTTTGTCGTCCATGTTCATCAACAATACAGTACAAATAAATAACGCAGCACTAATAACATGTCATGAAGGAAATGAGGGCCTGTGTTGCTACAGCTGTCAGTTAAAAACATCACATGAGTGTCTTTGAAGAGAAAGAGGTTCAAATGTGTTAAAGGAAAATGTTACACTGGAGCTGCTCACACATCATGCAGCTCAAGTCCTTCACTCTCTCAGTACAGACACAGGAAGTAACGCGGCTCTGGGTCTGTGTCACACACTCTCTCACACACTGACTATAGTGGACTAACGTCAGTGTAAAGCACTAACAATGACACTCTTATTCATTTCAGTATCCCAGTATTCCCTTTCTCCTCAGCCCTTTAAGAACTGGCAGATACAAGATCTGGGGGAGCTCAGGATCCCATGATGGGACCCACCTCCGGGGACGGCCATCTCCCCCTGCTGGAGCCCGAGTCCAAGATCTTTTAACTATTTTATGAATGATTGTCTTTTAAAAAATGACTTTTAAAAATGAATTTTAACTGTTTTTAAAGATATAGTTGTTTTTAAAGCACTAGTTTTTTTGGTTAGTTTTGTTCTATTTTTTTGTCAAACACATTGACCGTTTGGATTTAATTTTAAATGCATCGGACCGTTTTGGTTTGTTTTTTATTTTTATCATTTTAATTGTTTTTTGATTTGTCCGGTGCATTTTCAGTTATTTTCAATGTATTTGACTCTTTTGTTGGTAGCATTTTTTGCTTTAATCACGTTTGTTTTATTGTTTTGTTTAAGCACATGTTCATTAGAGTTTATATGTTTATATTAATCACTAAGAATTAAAAACATTTAAGTGATTTTAAGAATTTATTTTTTAAATTTTTTAATCACAAGTATTAAAATTTGTATTGATAGTTTTTATTATTGATATGTAAAATACTTACACCAATAAAACAGTATTTCTCCTCAGCCCAGAGCACTGTGACTCACCCAGCCTGGGTCCCAGGACTGACGGACTGACTCCAGCACTCATCTCCTCATTCACACAGGCAGCGCAGTGCCAGTCACACTGTGTCAGGAGTTTGTTTTCAATGGTTCATTTTATTAAGTGTAAAAAGAATAAAACAAACCCTGCAATAAAGGAAACCATTTCGACCTGAAATAAAAATACCTCCAGCTTTACTCATTATGGAAATATGGTATATATATATATATATATATATATATATATATATATATATATATATACTAGGGATGCACCGATACCACTTTTTTCCAGACCGAGTACAAGTATGAGTGCTTACATTTGGGTACTTGCCGATACCGAGTACCGATACCAAGGACTTAATAAAGCAGTATTTCTCCCATAAAAATGACAATTACCATCAAAGTGCAATGCATTTGAAGAAAGTTTGTATTTGTCAGATGCACTCTGGTTGATACAAAATAAAATATAAATAATATCTGAGTATTAAATACAATGTATATCAGGAGGCTCTTTCTGACATCCAAAAATGAACAAACACAGCCTCCACACTGGCACTGTCTCCACATTTCAATTAAATAACTCAATAAACAGCAGTACTGCACCACAAAGCCTGCTGTAACAACGACTGAAATAGTCATCATGCATTAGTGCAGCTCTAAGGACTGAGACTTTATTGGGAAGGTGAGAGTCAGGGTGTTTTGATGAACCATCTCAGTGATCAGCTGTGAGCTTCCATATGAACCAGCATGAATACATCATGTGCAGGACAGCAGGGGAATATTTGTGGTTTGTGGTCACTCAGTTAAAGTTTTTTTGTTGTTGTACATGTTGCATTTATTTTTACATCTTATTAATGTTATTTTGTAACTATTTATTATTATAATAATAATAATAATAATAATAATAATAATAATAATAATAATAATAATAATAATTAGTCACGAGAGAGACAGGGAGGAGGGAGTAATAATAAAAAGACATGAATCACTAATTCCACTCGTTTATAAGGTCACATTACCAAAGTCTGTGTCTTACACTTAATGCTTTACACAAACATTGGTTCACTCTTCCTAGTCAGTGTGAGAGAGAAAGAGAGAGAGAGAGAGAGAGAGAGAGAGAGAGTGTGAGACAAATGCATTCAGTTCAATGTGTGTGTCCGGCTATAATGTATTGATTCAGATCATTTACAGGTAGGCACAAAAGGAAACAATTTAATTTGAGAACAGCATGTGTAACGGACTTAATTTTGTCTTGTTACTATTAAATTCATGCTGAAATCACTGGTTAAAAGTTACTAATTGCAACCTGACATTTAAAGGGTTACATTCCTTTCCTTCATCCATTTTGTGTTGCTTCGCTGAGTCCGCAGCAGTTTAATGGAGTCTCGCTGCTGGTAAGATGGCTCTTATTTTGATTAATAATATATGCAGACTTGATTGATTGAGTCAATAATGCCCCTATTGATGTATTAATTCAGTGTGCGCCTTCGTAACTGTGTAGGATGCACAAAATACCGCATTAAACAAGTTCATTTTGTTTTATTATTTTTCAACCACGAGGTGTAGGCCTATTTAAAAACTCACGTGTAAGCTCTGGTGTTTTAAGAGACAGACGATTAACTCTGCATTTCTGCTTGCTTGTGCAGTGGTTTGCCGGGTGAGGAACGTCTCCCTGAACCCTGTACATAGTATTATTTCCCCAGGTATGCACATTTATTTTCTACATGTGTATTGTGCGTTTCTCTGTGTGGAGGTCATGCAGCTCCGTCAGCGGACATTGTTTCCCTTTGCTCAGCTGAAGTGTATTGGGTGGAGGAACATTTTATTTCAATCTGAATTGCTCTCTTGGGAGTATTTATTTAGTGTTAATACAGGTTGTGCCCTGTTTTATGAGGGATGACTGTTTCTAAGGAGCTGTTGAATATATCACAATATTACTATACGATCACAGTGTAAGTTGGCAGCAGTTTAGTCTCACAGTTGTGGTTTTGCTGAGTGAGGAACATTTCCCTGAACCCTGTATCTATTATTATTTCCCAGCATAACTATTTCTCCAGACTGCGAGTGTGGTTTATCTAAGGCCCTCTTCTCTGGCGAATGAAAGGAACAGGAACTTAAACTCACACATGCATGTCAGGCGGACTGTTGTTGCCTGCCATTGACATGAGGAGCACATTTCAAATGAACACAATATTTATATTCATATCTACACATTTGACATAGTTGACTAAACAATTTTACCTCAGGAAATGTTGTTGACCAAGAAGAAGATTGTGATAGTTAAGAAAATGACAGAAACACAAGTTACAGATCACCTGTTTCCATGTTTGAGTGATGTCCTCCTGCAATGAGCACAGTGTTCACAGTCTGATGGCTAAGCAGGGCTTGGAAAGAAGCAGTTCAACGTTGGGCTCTGATTTCATTTCTATACCCAGATTAATCAAAGCGACTGACACAGTGCAGACATGATGCAGGTTTTATTCACGTTTATTAGTCACAGCAAAGGTAGGGAATGTTAGAAAGGTCTAATTAAGATTATGTTTATTATTATTTGTTCATTTATTTTTACGTCTAGTACTAATATAGAGTTTTCCATCTCCCCTCTGATCAAGATATGCACAGGTATTATTAACATAATATATATATTTTTTTACCTGCAATGTCCAGCCGTGTCCCATTGCCAATGGTAGTAAGTCCCAGCTTCAGAGGAGCGGAGGTTCCTCTTGGGGAGCTCATAGACACAGCCCTGTGCAGGAAGCCCAGGCTCAGAGCTGCTCTCACACGGATCACTCCTGTTCCCATGGGTGTAAATGAGTCCTGGAAGGGCTTCTCCTGAGCCATGCCTGAACCAATGAACACTGTGCTCTCCTGCACAGGTCTCAGTGTGTATTGTACACTGCAGAGTCACACTGTCTCCTGGCTGGACGGGGACAGACGCCGGCTGCTGCTCCACTCTCCTGCTGACGGACCCTGAGCCTGAGAGAGTGACAGTATGGTTTACAGTAACACATTGCAGCCTGGATCAGTAATGTAAGGGTTAAATTAAATTACATACAGCATTAAATTACAATGCTGTGTTGCGAGAGATGATGCCGCTCGCAACACAGCATTGTAATTTAATGGAAAACCAGTATCCATTGTAACTTCACATTTAGCATGAGGGGAAATAAAATGTAAGATAAAAACCCCTGATAAGAGAATTGCTGGACTCACCTTTCAGTCGTATTGAAGTTCCAGATCCGAATCTCACTGATGTGTCCCTGATTGCTCCACAGTAGTATCTGGCAACATCTGACGCTTCAATGTTGGAAATGTTGAGATTAAAAGAATGACCTCTTCTATCTATTGCACGGCGCTTGTTGTCAGACCCTCCAAGAAATGAAGCTGAAATGAAATGAAGAAATGAAACCGAAATCCAATCTCAAGAACTCAGGAACCAATCACCTATTGATCTGACAGACTATAAGGAACAGCGGACAGTCAGTCTCTCTCTCTCTCACCTGAACCAATAACTCGCTGCCACAGCTCAACCTGTAGCTCTATTGCCAGAACCGGAACCAGAAACCAACCAAGTCTTTGCCGGCAACAGAAGAGTTAAACTGGGAGAAGGAGATTGAGCCGTACGAAGAATTCTTTTAAAGGACTTTATTAAATAAAGAACTTTACAGACTGTGCTGCCCGCCTCTGCCCACCTGATCAGTGGAGTTTTACAGCTGGACAATTGACTAAGTCGACTGTATATGAAAGTGTCAGTCATTTAAATAGCTATTGAGTCTTAAGAAACTTGACCCTTGGAACGAACAGGGCCCTGCTTTCCTCCAAGACTTTGTCTTCAAATAAGTACGGTGAGAGACCCTGCTTACAATGAAGATTTTGTGCACAACCTTGGAGCCTTCAAACCAGTGGAAAATCTGTTTGGAAACGACTCTACTTTCGCGAAACCCCAACTTCCAGGTGCATCGACTGAGTGGAAGTTCTTGGACAAAGCCGAACCGGACTGCCTTTGTTCCCAACCACACGGACCTCGTGCCGTGTGCTGTTATCTGAGCCTGAAGACAGAGAGGCCTCTCTGCGACGAAGTTCACATAAGTTTAACAGTTTGGAGTTCATGATTCATGACATTTGAGAAATCAATTAGAAATGTTAATCTGTGATTCATAACTCTAGAATGTGTAATATCATTTAGTTTTCTTAAATATAAATGTGTGTTGCATTAAACTGTTTTGTTGATAATTGTAGAAATAAAATCTGTCAACGCCGAGAAATATCTTCTCATTTCTGTTTAACTGTTTAGTCTGAAATTGACACAAGTTAATAGACATTAGATTATTGGTGGCCCTGCCTATCCTTAATCATTGAATAATAATCAGTTAAGGGAAATTGTGGTAACAAGTAATGATAGGATCTTTCTCGGCACCTAAACGTGAATGAGACTGATATATATATAACGAGAAGTTACCTGACATAAATACTAACCTGCATAGTTATTTAATGTCTGACTAATAATACTAACGAGAGACTCACCTTCGTCTTACTAACCGGTATTGTAGTCAATGTGTTTATAACCTTTTTTGTTTAACGATTTGTGTTATCATATGCGATCCCATGGTCTTTGATTTGGTCACGGAAGTGATTTGTCTTTGATTTGTTGATCTAGAGTTGAATTTTAATTAGTTTTTCCCTTTTGTATAATTAGTGTAGTGCTACATTTAGTCTTTGTTTTGAATAAATTTGACAATTTATATCTTTGGAATTGGTGTCTGCGTCCAATTATTACAGAAATTGAGTTCTACAAGATTCCAGGATTCGTGATAAGGTGATACTATAAATTCACTTCTTTAATTGAAATTTATAAGTGTACCTTACGCTACAGTCTCATTTTGATAGTCACTCACAGGTCACACATGAGCAAGGTCAATACAAGGAGCGCTTACATAGCTAAAATGTAAAGAAATGTATTTTATTTGTTGAATTCAGTATAATTTAGACAATGAAAACGTTTTTAAAATAGCTGTATGTTTTGCTGTATGCTGCAAGATATGCTTATCATTGGAATATCAAATAATAGAGTTTGACAAACATAGGCTCGTCTACCCTGTCATGTTCAGCTGGGAAATAAGTGCTCATTCAACACTTTATGTTGGTTTTTCCTTTAATTTGTCACTTGTCTGTATATATTTGTCTTTTTGCAAGTTGACTTTCAAGGTAAATGATGCAAAATAAATGTTGTAATTGCAGAGAATATCTTCAAACAATTGTAACCCCTATTTAAGTGTATAATAGATTCAGGGTATCTTAGGTTCGATAGGAGACTCGTTGTGCAAGTTGTGGCACAGTGCAACAGTAACTCCTGAATAAAGATACCAGTGTTGTTACGTTCCTGAATAGTATTTTACTTGGCTTTGTAATTTCTTTATTAGAAATAATTAACAAACAGTTAATTCCCATAGAATTGCAAAAATAAAGAAAAAACATAAGCTGAAATAAAATGACACTGCAGTTCTGTGTCACTCGGTCTCTCTGTCAGTGTGTGTATAGCAGCGCACATGCGCAGTGTCGATACACGCAGAGCGGCGCAGCGCGTCCTAATGGCCGCGAGTTCAAGTCCAGCTGTGAGGGTGGTGCACACGCTGCGACGCTCCGACGAGCTTTCCACAAGAAAACAGCCAACCTGCATACAGGAATACTTATTACTGTGCAGGCTAATCAACTTACAATACAGTTAACATTTGCTTTCCCTGTTCCTTTTCAATCTTACATTTTAACACTTTGCATAACTTCTTAATTCACTAACACAGCGACTGATGTTGCTTTTTTCAGATCTATCCACCCCTTTGCAAAACCATGAAACACTGCACCTCGTCTCCCTTTCAGATCAGAACATACAATAAAGTCTGTTAATCTAATCACCTGTAATCAAACATTATTTTCCTCTCTCCCTTTCAAAAGATCCCTCTTAACTTCAGACTCGCTTGTCAACATCTGTATACCACAGATCATTAGCGCGGGTTTTTCACACATCGAATCACCACAAAATGGCGGATTCTCTACCTTTGTTCAAAGCACATGCAAACTCAAACAAACGATGAATCAAATGATTTCCTCGCCATTTCTGGCTGCTTCTATAATACCTCAATCCCCAAGACTTCAGGTTAATTCTGGTTGGTTCTTTTACAACAGTAAACACATATTACAACTTATTTAGTTCCGACATTATTCCTTTAAACAAACAAAAAATAACGTAACCCACCAGAAAATCGTTTCCTGTGCCCAGGATCGATCACCTTGTTGCCTGGTTGCTTCAAATGTATCTAACTTGATTTATCGTTATTTTTATGTATACATTTCTGTATTTTTTTAATTTAGAAAAAAGTAAACCTAAGTATTTATAGTTCCAGTTTCTGTGTCTTATAGGGGTGCTCTGGAAGCTTCTCTTTTCTTTTTTAAGTAAAAATACACATTTATTTGTAAGGCCCTGAACTGCCGGTTAACTGTTTGTGTGCTGGACACAACTGTTTTACACATTATTATTAGCTTATTTAAAACAAGGGCTACAGAGTACAATTGATGAATTAAAAGTGTATTATTTTACAAGCACAATACAGTAATATCCTTCCACTCTGTTACTGTTGATCTGTTGTAATTTCTTCCGGGTGCCATTGCAGTTGCTGTGTCTTTCTATGATGCAGCACGCAAGAAAGAAAGTGCCAGAAGAGAATTACTCTCATTTCATCAGCAAGCATTATACACACTTGAAAACAAACTTAAAGCTCATCGAAAGGAAATAGAACACAAACAGGAAAATATTTCAGAGCTAAACAAAAACCTTAATGCTGTGAAGATAAAACGACTACACAATCAGAAAACTAATCAGACAAAGATGTAAGTAGAGTTTAGATCAGGGATGGCGAACCGGTGGCACACAGAGCTGTATAAGTGGGCACGCCAAGAGCGCGGTTGTGCGTCTTTTTTGTTTAGTTTCTTGTCAGCCCGCCCCTGAATTGACCTTTAACAAAGCCTCGCCCCAAACAGGCCTTGTCCAATCCTACCTGAGCAGCTGGTCACTGCCTGAAGAAGGTCCGTCCAGCTCTTGGCATTCAGGCTCACCATGGTAAGACGCTGTGCCTGCGGCCCTACAAACCCGACAGCAGGGACCCTTTTCCAAAGCCCAAAACTCAACAGGAAAGATGCCGGCAGTGGATAAGAGTGTGGGAGGCCCCATTCCCTGCTAAACACCGCGAAGATTAACAGACACACATTTGTCTGCTGCAAGGTGAGCTGGTGGCTGATGATGCTGTCATTGTCCAGCTGACGCCAGCGGCGGGTCTGCACTGCAGGGTTTAGGGGGCTTCCTGGGGCTGCATGTGGGCTGACAGTGTTTTGCGGAGTCACTTCTTCATTCTTCGATTCTTTTGTGGTAATGTTTTTAGGGGGATGAGTGAAAATACAAGGGGTGGCTGACAGAAATTATTTGTCAGACTATTTGACTGCCATTACATCACATCCGTGTTATTTTTAGGGGGACTGAGAGAAAATACAGGGGGGTAAAGCCCCCTCAATAGCGTCAGCCATGGACATCAGCTAATTACAGAGACTTCTCTTGGGGTGTGAAATGCTTCTGTCAACATTTATACGTAATTATTCCTTGGACAACAATGTTATCTATCAATGATGTTATAGTTATTTGTGCTAACGTGACCATTAATACGACTAACTTGCGTCGGGGCACTCGTAGGCTTGACTTGAACAGTGACTTTCTGCTGAGCTTGAGAGGATGATGTTGACGGATAAGATTTCTATAAAAGCTGTATAAACAGAGCTGAAGAGCATGGCAGGGCTGGGGAACCTTCTTCCTATCAAGGGCCATTCGAGTGTTTACAATGTATTCATGGGCCACAGCCTTAATTAATACACCTGCATCAAAACATGAATACAGATGAAACTTACATTCTAATGCAAGAACAAATCACTTTTTCTAAACTCACACACTGCAGTCAATAATGAATAACTATATAGTCTACAATAAGCAAAAAGCTCAATACAATAAGAAAATGAAACCAGTGTAAACGTAAATATTGGAGTAATGCTCAAACACAATATTTTCTAGTTCAAAAATAACTATTGCATTTATCAGAACATAATTGTACACTAAAGTAAACCTTTTCAAAACTGTAAGCTTGGTTTTCAACATATAGTGCTTGTATTCACTGTTGCTTTGTATTTCAATAAACTATTTACTATAGATGTAGTCTGCATACCTGACAGCTCATACAGTCACACAGGACAGTTTCTGCACTTTCCCTGCATGAGCTCGTCCCTCACATTGCATTTTGACAGCCTCTCCAGGTGACACTTTTACGCCACAAATATATAGCATCACAATTAATGCTCCTCCACCGATAATGTCCTGAATCATTATTTTGGTGGATGTGCTGGGCATCAGTGGAGTAAAAGCACTCGGTGCCATTTGGACCTGCGTTTCATGCGACGATGACAAAGGGGGGGAACAATTGCCACCATCACGTGACCACGCCACCCCTATTTTATTCCAGTGAGGAGGGGGTCTCACTATTCCACCCCACCCTCTCCCCGCGCAGGCTAAACAAGATCCCAGAGTCAATATTTGGAATTACATCTAGTTTATTACAATGGTTGCCAGGCAGGGCATGAAGTCCGCCGGCCTAGAGGCCCCATTACCTAGAATTAGAAACACGAAAGCCGCCTTTAGCAACAGGCGTTTGCGCTAGCAATCGATCAAGAAAAACTAAAGGTTTAAAATAAGATACTATACTAATCCCAAGAAAATCCCCAATATATTTATTCTAAAAGTAAAGCCCGTCTTGGCCACCCCCAAAAATCCAAATCCCGGAATTAAGGTGCAAATCTGCTGCAAGGAGACTTCGTCACCAATGTCCGTTCAAGCTCATGGCAGGTGGATTCCTAGGAGGCTTGGCAGTACGGGGGTCCCCCTCCTACGGTGTCAGCCCCTGGGCCAGGCTCTGCAGTGCCACCAACCCTAGGCAGGGAGAAGCAAGGAAAGGACATTCAGAGGGAACGCGTCATTGAGGCCGGGTAAGTGAATCCACACACACTACAGTGGTTATTTTCCCCATTCACGTCCCTCCGCTATCCTTTTCCCCAGCATCTCTCCACAGGTGCACTGCTTTCTGTCTCAGGCCCAGCTGACCACCAGGGGAAACACCGTCTCTACCAGCCCTGTCAGATAAGTAGGAAAAATAGGAAATCAGTCCAGTATCTCTCCTCAAATTAACTTTCCTTTTCTCAGGAAGGGTGCACAGCAATCAGCCAAAACTCAAGGAGAGTTTTCCCAGAAGACAGAGTACTTATCCTGCCATGAACAATTCCCCTGTTCCCATCTGCAGCTTCCTCTGTTCCTCAAGGCTGTCTTCTAGGCTTGTTCCCCATTATCACACACCCTCCTGCCTGGCTCCCCACAGTGCTATCCTCCTGCCTTCTCAGTCCCAGGTCTGCTTCTTCCTGCTCTCTGCACTCTTTTTAAAGCAGGTGCTCTTCAGTAGGGGTCAGGAGATGAATGAAAACAGTTGTGCTAATTAAAGGAGTGGGGGACACCGCCCAATCAGACGGGTGTGTCCTTGATTGGTGTCTGCAGTTGGTGAGAATGTTGCCTTTAAGTGAAAACAATTAAGTGAAAAAAAGCAAAGCAAATCAAGTGAAAATTAACAAGCAATATAACAAATACAAAAGTAATGACAAGTGAAAATAAACCCCCACAAACTGCATAATAAAATAAACATAATAAATAACACCAATAATAGGCAACACCAATCACCCCTCCCAGCACCTCTTGTAACACTTCACTCGCAGTGTTTTCACAGCACTGGCACAAACCCACGACTGATCTGTCATTGCCAGTATCACTGATCCCCTGAATCAGTCACGTTCATATACACGGCATGTCTAAAACGAGCTCTCTTCAGTCTCCGTTTCCAATCCATGTTTATTTGTGGTAATCACTGTATCCACTCAATCTGAATACAGTTGTAAGAAACACCTGTAATGCTGTACAATGCGTGTGTTTTTCAAGCACATGAAAGACTGTAGACAGGTAGAGATCAACACTGCGGCGCCAGACTGACTGTATTGTAAAGGGCAGGCAGGATTATGGGTTATATTTGAGTTATTATGTATTTAAGTGACCGGTGGAAATAACCAGATTCTGGCTATTCTACGTAATTGTGTTTATAACTTATTTATTTCCATGTTTATGCAGTTAAAACGCAGTAGAGATGTTTATTACATAAGTGTTGGGGTAAAATTGCTTTCCAGTAAAATACTAGTTAAAACTTGCTCTTATGAGTGTTTAGTTATCTCCTGTATCAAATGGAGAATAGGCCGCAAGCATTTATATTTAACACTCCGACAATTTAAAAACGTATAAATTCCCAAAAATAAATAAATGATGCCTTTATTTTGTAGAGTTCATTTGTGCACATTCATGCTCAGGACAGATTGATATCACTGCATTTTGTCTTAAAACATAAGTGCCACACAATGTATATTAATCTAACAGTTTTAGGTATTTCACAAAATGTAAAATCAGAAGATATTGAGTAAATATACTGTAACGACTGGCACCGTGTCTCTAATTGTTGCAGTGATTTGTCCTGTGTGTGTGTTGTGCTGCAGCTATGTCTCTCTCTCTCCTCCCCTGCTTTCCCTGCGGTTCTCATTCGAGCTCCCACTGTTCTGGTCTGGACCAATGCGCTCCTGAGAGACGCCGTGATTGGTCCGTTCGAAGTTCCCGCTAACCTGCACTGAGGCTATAAAAGCCATTGCCGAATCAAATCAATATAAATCAATTTATAACTTTTTTGAAATGCATTTTTCTGGATTTTTTGCTCTCTCTCACTGTTAAAATACACCTACCATTACAATTATAGACTGATAATTTCTTTGTCAGTGGGCAAACGTACAAAATCAGCAGGGGATCAAATACTTTTTTCCCTCACTGTATCTTCCCAGAGAGTCTCCCCGGATCCTGCCATTCATGATATACAGGCCCAGTCCCTGACAGAGCTGCAGTAATTGTTGCCCGTTTTTATTCACTCCACTGTTGTGGCTGTGTCTGAGGGAGCTGAGGGGGTTGTTTAAGGGGGTGTGGCCGAATATGTGGCCGTCTTCCTGTGTGCTGGTGAAGTCAGGCAGGCTGCCTGTCCGGGCGTTCAGGTAATTGTTCATTGTTCTAACATTGTGCTCCTGAATTTACCATTGTACTTGAAATGTACTTAAAAAATATACATATTTATACATTAAATATAGTGCAGCGCTGGGGTATAAAGGGTTTCAAAACATCAGACACTGCTATTTAAACAGGAATCTGCTCTCTGTTTCAAAGTCTTTACAAGTCTATCAGGCTGTAATCAGACACCCCAACACAGGGACAGGGATCAGACTGACACCCCAACACAGGGAAGGAAGGCTGTGATGCTCAACGCCCTGCCAGGGTGGACAGATGAAGGAATATCAGGTGCGGACACACAGGACGACAAGTCCACTTGTAACAGTCTCCTGGACAACTGTAACAGTCTCGCTGCCCTGACCGCAGAGTCCACTCAAAGCCCCAAGGGCCACTACACTCCCATGAGCCCCGAGGGCCACACCACTCCCATGAGCCCCGAGGGCCACTGCACGCCCCTGAGCCCCGAGGGCCACCCCACTCCCATGAGCCCTTGCACCGCGGTGACGCTGGCCTCCAGACCTCAGTGCTGACCACACCAGCAGAGGGCGAAACAACAAACACTCACTAATACTTAGGAAGTCACAAAGAAAGAAAAAGGCTGCAATTATATCAAATTACATGCCGCTTTTTCCAGCAATTTGTTGATTTTATGTGATACAAATCTTCCCCTATTTACCATCCCTGAGTTACGCTCATTTAATACCATTCTGCGTAATGCATGATTTTAATAAGTGTCATTAGTGCCGTATCTAGAAAACCTGAGCCCTGAAAAGGCACTTAAAAGCAAACAGTAACTCACACAGCGGTACTTTACTCAATGGCACAGCATTAAAGCGATCACAAACACTCATACATATTCATAGAGGGCAATTTAGCACTAATCAGCTATTTGCTTGATAAATACCAAATATCCCAATCTTTCATGTTCAAAGCAATTTACACTGCTTTGTGTTACATTAGGCACAAATCCCAAAAGGACTTAATAATCACACTCTGGTGTTTACTCAACCTGAGAGTGCAAGGGCTTGGAAGTTAAATAAAGCAGATAACAAATTGAAGAGTAATGTGAAATGAAGAATGAAGAATAAAAGCAAAGCGTTCAGACTTGCGATGATACACTGAAGTCTGAAAAGACGAATAAGTCATAGTGGCTCTAATCTCTATGCTGTAACTTTGGGCTTCGGCCACGTCTTCTGTCACCTGTTTAAAACGGGAAATAACAGATCTGCGTTTGTTGAATTGTCCTGTACAATACTTTATTGGATGCTTTTTGTTACACTGAGTATCTGAAAGGCATCTGGCTTATCACAGGCGTTTCCTCTGCCTCCCGTCCCACCAGGATAGAGGCAGAGGAAGCGTCTGATGAGATGAAGAACTAAAGTGAGGAATTCCTCCAGTCGTTCTTCTCTTTGCTGGTAATTTGCTCACTGAACTCAGCAATGGAAGACAAAATCAACAGCAGCACACCGGATCTAAGGGCCGCCACTCGATGCTACTAATTCACATTTCCCCGTTTCTAAATTTCAACTTTCATAGTTAAAAAAAAGAGCCGTATTTAGTCTTCATGTTTCTTTTTGATGCTGAAGATCACAGGCCTGCGATCACCTGGCTGCTGTAACATGTCCTACAAAATCTGCAAGATCAGACATCTGATCTGTCACCCGTCACTGGAAACACAGAGAGAGAATGGATTCGCAATTTCAAACCTTTGAGTAGACATTTCTGTGCTGGTTACTGGGGCTTTTTGTTGAACGTTACTGTAAGAATGTACACACACACATATATCACACATACACATACACAGACTAAACACACACACACACATACACAGATTGAACACACACATATATCACACATACACATACACAGACTGAAAACACACTGTGGCTGTGGTGCTGCTCGGCCGGGGACGTTCACTTACTCTGCTCTCCGTGGGACTTGACTTCCCTCCAGTCCTGCGACGCCACGTCCCTGAACTTCACCAGGTAGTGTCCGATGGGAACCCCGCCGTGCGAGTCCGGCTTCATGAAGGACATGGTGGCCGTCCTCTGGGAGACCAAGCTGAGGCGCACAGAGTACGGCTTCGAGGGGACGTCTGAAACAGAAGCACACAGCCGCTCAGTAAGTCTCAGAAAGGCAGGGCGACAACACAATGGTGACTGAACATTATTAACAATCATCATCGTCGTCGTTGTCAGTATTATTGTGAACACAGCCCCTCTCTGGAGTCTCACAAGGGCGGCTGACAGAGAAAGGGCTGAACACATTAAACCCACACGATCTGTAGCTCTTTAATGAGTTAATTTCATTGATAGATGTTTCCCAGTCAAACACAGCAAGTGAGCAGGACTACAGGTGTTTGCGTGTGAATATATTTCACGGCGTGCTTCTTAACCCGAGACACTGTGATTGTTTGTGATAAATTGCTTACATGTCTTCCAAATAAACTATAAACAAACAAACATGCCAAAAATCCCAACAAAAAGCCTCTTATAGATCAAATGAACTGGTCTGTGATCAATGACAATAGTCTGTGTCCCTGTAGTTCCCTGATGGCTGAATAGGAACATTTATTCTGCAGGAACTGGCAACAATAATAGTGACAACGTGTGCAATGAGGTCCTAAATGAAGTCGCTGGCATTGTGAAAGCATGAGATCATCGCCGCCCCAGCCTGAGCGCGGCCTCTCCCAGCGGTAGTGCCTCCCGATCATTAAAATGCAGACTCACACTTGGAGGGCCGATCGCACAAAGCCCGAGCAGACATCGCCTTTCACACACTCGCAAACATGCGTGGGCGCAGACTCAAGGAGAGTTTTCCCAGAAGACAGAGTACTTATCCTGCCATGAACAATTCCCCTGTTCCCATCTGCAGCTTCCTCTGTTCCTCAAGGCTGTCTTCTAGGCTTGTTCCCCATTATCACACACCCTCCTGCCTGGCTCCCCACAGTGCTACCCTCCTGCCTTCTCAGTCCCAGGTCTGCTTCTTCCTGCTCTCTGCACTCTTTTTAAAGCAGGTGCTCTTCAGTAGGGGTCAGGAGATGAATGAAAACAGTTGTGCTAATTAAAGGAGTGGGGGACACCGCCCAATCAGACGGGTGTGTCCTTGATTGGTGTCTGCAGTTGGTGAGAATGTTGCCTTTAAGTGAAAACAATTAAGTGAAAAAAAGCAAAGCAAATCAAGTGAAAATTAACAAGCAATATAACAAATACAAAAGTAATGACAAGTGAAAATAAACCCCCACAAACTGCATAATAAAATAAACATAATAAATAACACCAATAATAGGCAACACCAATCACCCCTCCCAGCACCTCTTGTAACACTTCACTCGCAGTGTTTTCACAGCACTGGCACAAACCCACGACTGATCTGTCATTGCCAGTATCACTGATCCCCTGAATCAGTCACGTTCATATACACGGCATGTCTAAAACGAGCTCTCTTCAGTCTCCGTTTCCAATCCATGTTTATTTGCGGTAATCACTGTATCCACTCAATCTGAATACAGTTGTAAGAAACACCTGTAATGCTGTACAATGCGTGTGTTTTTCAAGCACATGAAAGACTGTAGACAGGTAGAGATCAACACTGCGGCGCCAGACTGACTGTATTGTAAAGGGCAGGCAGGATTATGGGTTATATTTGAGTTATTATGTATTTAAGTGACCGGTGGAAATAACCAGATTCTGGCTATTCTACGTAATTGTGTTTATAACTTATTTATTTCCATGTTTATGCAGTTAAAACGCAGTAGAGATGTTTATTACATAAGTGTTGGGGTAAAATTGCTTTCCAGTAAAATACTAGTTAAAACTTGCTCTTATGAGGGTTTAGTTATCTCCTGTATCAAATGGAGAATAGGCCGCAAGCATTTATATTTAACACTCCGACAATTTAAAAACGTATAAATTCCCAAAAATAAATAAATGATGCCTTTATTTTGTAGAGTTCATTTGTGCACATTCATGCTCAGGACAGATTGATATCACTGCATTTTGTCTTAAAACATAAGTGCCACACAATGTATATTAATCTAACAGTTTTAGGTATTTCACAAAATGTAAAATCAGAAGATATTGAGTAAATATACTGTAACGACTGGCACCGTGTCTCTAATTGTTGCAGTGATTTGTCCTGTGTGTGTGTTGTGCTGCAGCTATGTCTCTCTCTCTCCTCCCCTGCTTTCCCTGCGGTTCTCATTCGAGCTCCCACTGTTCTGGTCTGGACCAATGCGCTCCTGAGAGACGCCGTGATTGGTCCGTTCGAAGTTCCCGCTAACCTGCACTGAGGCTATAAAAGCCATTGCCGAATCAAATCAATATAAATCAATTTATAACTTTTTTGAAATGCATTTTTCTGGATTTTTTGCTCTCTCTCACTGTTAAAATACACCTACCATTACAATTATAGACTGATAATTTCTTTGTCAGTGGGCAAACGTACAAAATCAGCAGGGGATCAAATACTTTTTTCCCTCACTGTATCTTCCCAGAGAGTCTCCCCGGATCCTGCCATTCATGATATACAGGCCCAGTACCTGACAGAGCTGCAGTAATTGTTGCCCGTTTTTATTCACTCCACTGTTGTGGCTGTGTCTGAGGGAGCTGAGGGGGTTGTTTAAGGGGGTGTGGCCGAATATGTGGCCGTCTTCCTGTGTGCTGGTGAAGTCAGGCAGGCTGCCTGTCCGGGCGTTCAGGTAATTGTTCATTGTTCTAACATTGTGCTCCTGAATTTACCATTGTACTTGAAATGTACTTAAAAAATATACATATTTATACATTAAATATAGTGCAGCGCTGGGGTATAAAGGGTTTCAAAACATCAGACACTGCTATTTAAACAGGAATCTGCTCTCTGTTTCAAAGTCTTTACAAGTCTATCAGGCTGTAATCAGACACCCCAACACAGGGACAGGGATCAGACTGACACCCCAACACAGGGAAGGAAGGCTGTGATGCTCAACGCCCTGCCAGGGTGGACAGATGAAGGAATATCAGGTGCGGACACACAGGACGACAAGTCCACTTGTAACAGTCTCCTGGACAACTGTAACAGTCTCGCTGCCCTGACCGCAGAGTCCACTCAAAGCCCCAAGGGCCACTACACTCCCATGAGCCCCGAGGGCCACACCACTCCCATGAGCCCCGAGGGCCACTGCACGCCCCTGAGCCCCGAGGGCCACCCCACTCCCATGAGCCCTTGCACCGCGGTGACGCTGGCCTCCAGACCTCAGTGCTGACCACACCAGCAGAGGGCGAAACAACAAACACTCACTAATACTTAGGAAGTCACAAAGAAAGAAAAAGGCTGCAATTATATCAAATTACATGCCGCTTTTTCCAGCAATTTGTTGATTTTATGTGATACAAATCTTCCCCTATTTACCATCCCTGAGTTACGCTCATTTAATACCATTCTGCGTAATGCATGATTTTAATAAGTGTCATTAGTGCCGTATCTAGAAAACCTGAGCCCTGAAAAGGCACTTAAAAGCAAACAGTAACTCACACAGCGGTACTTTACTCAATGGCACAGCATTAAAGCGATCACAAACACTCATACATATTCATAGAGGGCAATTTAGCACTAATCAGCTATTTGCTTGATAAATACCAAATATCCCAATCTTTCATGTTCAAAGCAATTTACACTGCTTTGTGTTACATTAGGCACAAATCCCAAAAGGACTTAATAATCACACTCTGGTGTTTACTCAACCTGAGAGTGCAAGGGCTTGGAAGTTAAATAAAGCAGATAACAAATTGAAGAGTAATGTGAAATGAAGAATGAAGAATAAAAGCAAAGCGTTCAGACTTGCGATGATACACTGAAGTCTGAAAAGACGAATAAGTCATAGTGGCTCTAATCTCTATGCTGTAACTTTGGGCTTCGGCCACGTCTTCTGTCACCTGTTTAAAACGGGAAATAACAGATCTGCGTTTGTTGAATTGTCCTGTACAATACTTTATTGGATGCTTTTTGTTACACTGAGTATCTGAAAGGCATCTGGCTTATCACAGGCGTTTCCTCTGCCTCCCGTCCCACCAGGATAGAGGCAGAGGAAGCGTCTGATGAGATGAAGAACTAAAGTGAGGAATTCCTCCAGTCGTTCTTCTCTTTGCTGGTAATTTGCTCACTGAACTCAGCAATGGAAGACAAAATCAACAGCAGCACACCGGATCTAAGGGCCGCCACTCGATGCTACTAATTCACATTTCCCCGTTTCTAAATTTCAACTTTCATAGTTAAAAAAAAGAGCCGTATTTAGTCTTCATGTTTCTTTTTGATGCTGAAGATCACAGGCCTGCGATCACCTGGCTGCTGTAACATGTCCTACAAAATCTGCAAGATCAGACATCTGATCTGTCACCCGTCACTGGAAACACAGAGAGAGAATGGATTCGCAATTTCAAACCTTTGAGTAGACATTTCTGTGCTGGTTACTGGGGCTTTTTGTTGAACGTTACTGTAAGAATGTACACACACACATATATCACACATACACATACACAGACTAAACACACACACACACATACACAGATTGAACACACACATATATCACACATACACATACACAGACTGAAAACACACTGTGGCTGTGGTGCTGCTCGGCCGGGGACGTTCACTTACTCTGCTCTCCGTGGGACTTGACTTCCCTCCAGTCCTGCGACGCCACGTCCCTGAACTTCACCAGGTAGTGTCCGATGGGAACCCCGCCGTGCGAGTCCGGCTTCATGAAGGACATGGTGGCCGTCCTCTGGGAGACCAAGCTGAGGCGCACAGAGTACGGCTTCGAGGGGACGTCTGAAACAGAAGCACACAGCCGCTCAGTAAGTCTCAGAAAGGCAGGGCGACAACACAATGGTGACTGAACATTATTAACAATCATCATCGTCGTCGTTGTCAGTATTATTGTGAACACAGCCCCTCTCTGGAGTCTCACAAGGGCGGCTGACAGAGAAAGGGCTGAACACATTAAACCCACACGATCTGTAGCTCTTTAATGAGTTAATTTCATTGATAGATGTTTCCCAGTCAAACACAGCAAGTGAGCAGGACTACAGGTGTTTGCGTGTGAATATATTTCACGGCGTGCTTCTTAACCCGAGACACTGTGATTGTTTGTGATAAATTGCTTACATGTCTTCCAAATAAACTATAAACAAACAAACATGCCAAAAATCCCAACAAAAAGCCTCTTATAGATCAAATGAACTGGTCTGTGATCAATGACAATAGTCTGTGTCCCTGTAGTTCCCTGATGGCTGAATAGGAACATTTATTCTGCAGGAACTGGCAACAATAATAGTGACAACGTGTGCAATGAGGTCCTAAATGAAGTCGCTGGCATTGTGAAAGCATGAGATCATCGCCGCCCCAGCCTGAGCGCGGCCTCTCCCAGCGGTAGTGCCTCCCGATCATTAAAATGCAGACTCACACTTGGAGGGCCGATCGCACAAAGCCCGAGCAGACATCGCCTTTCACACACTCGCAAACATGCGTGGGCGCAGACTCAAGGAGAGTTTTCCCAGAAGACAGAGTACTTATCCTGCCATGAACAATTCCCCTGTTCCCATCTGCAGCTTCCTCTGTTCCTCAAGGCTGTCTTCTAGGCTTGTTCCCCATTATCACACACCCTCCTGCCTGGCTCCCCACAGTGCTACCCTCCTGCCTTCTCAGTCCCAGGTCTGCTTCTTCCTGCTCTCTGCACTCTTTTTAAAGCAGGTGCTCTTCAGTAGGGGTCAGGAGATGAATGAAAACAGTTGTGCTAATTAAAGGAGTGGGGGACACCGCCCAATCAGACGGGTGTGTCCTTGATTGGTGTCTGCAGTTGGTGAGAATGTTGCCTTTAAGTGAAAACAATTAAGTGAAAAAAAGCAAAGCAAATCAAGTGAAAATTAACAAGCAATATAACAAATACAAAAGTAATGACAAGTGAAAATAAACCCCCACAAACTGCATAATAAAATAAACATAATAAATAACACCAATAATAGGCAACACCAATCACCCCTCCCAGCACCTCTTGTAACACTTCACTCGCAGTGTTTTCACAGCACTGGCACAAACCCACGACTGATCTGTCATTGCCAGTATCACTGATCCCCTGAATCAGTCACGTTCATATACATGGCATGTCTAAAACGAGCTCTCTTCAGTCTCCGTTTCCAACCCATGTTTATTTGCGGTAATCACTGTATCCACTCAATCTGAATACAGTTGTAAGAAACACCTGTAATGCTGTACAATGCGTGTGTTTTTCAAGCACATGAAAGACTGTAGACAGGTAGAGATCAACACTGCGGCGCCAGACTGACTGTATTGTAAAGGGCAGGCAGGATTATGGGTTATATTTGAGTTATTATGTATTTAAGTGACCGGTGGAAATAACCAGATTCTGGCTATTCTACGTAATTGTGTTTATAACTTATTTATTTCCATGTTTATGCAGTTAAAACGCAGTAGAGATGTTTATTACATAAGTGTTGGGGTAAAATTGCTTTCCAGTAAAATACTAGTTAAAACTTGCTCTTATGAGGGTTTAGTTATCTCCTGTATCAAATGGAGAATAGGCCGCAAGCATTTATATTTAACACTCCGACAATTTAAAAACGTATAAATTCCCAAAAATAAATAAATGATGCCTTTATTTTGTAGAGTTCATTTGTGCACATTCATGCTCAGGACAGATTGATATCACTGCATTTTGTCTTAAAACATAAGTGCCACACAATGTATATTAATCTAACAGTTTTAGGTATTTCACAAAATGTAAAATCAGAAGATATTGAGTAAATATACTGTAACGACTGGCACCGTGTCTCTAATTGTTGCAGTGATTTGTCCTGTGTGTGTGTTGTGCTGCAGCTATGTCTCTCTCTCTCCTCCCCTGCTTTCCCTGCGGTTCTCATTCGAGCTCCCACTGTTCTGGTCTGGACCAATGCGCTCCTGAGAGACGCCGTGATTGGTCCGTTCGAAGTTCCCGCTAACCTGCACTGAGGCTATAAAAGCCATTGCCGAATCAAATCAATATAAATCAATTTATAACTTTTTTGAAATGCATTTTTCTGGATTTTTTGCTCTCTCTCACTGTTAAAATACACCTACCATTACAATTATAGACTGATAATTTCTTTGTCAGTGGGCAAACGTACAAAATCAGCAGGGGATCAAATACTTTTTTCCCTCACTGTATCTTCCCAGAGAGTCTCCCCGGATCCTGCCATTCATGATATACAGGCCCAGTCCCTGACAGAGCTGCAGTAATTGTTGCCCGTTTTTATTCACTCCACTGTTGTGGCTGTGTCTGAGGGAGCTGAGGGGGTTGTTTAAGGGGGTGTGGCCGAATATGTGGCCGTCTTCCTGTGTGCTGGTGAAGTCAGGCAGGCTGCCTGTCCGGGCGTTCAGGTGCCCACAGATCAGCACACTTCCCTGGGCCTGGAAGTGGCAGACCTCAGTCTGGAGGTGGGGGAAGATCTCATTGTGATAGGGGGATTCTGAGGGGGGAACATACACTGCGCACAGGAACACATCAGTTTGTATAGAGATGATTTATTTGCTTATTTGCTTTGGTTCTTTGCTTTGTACCAGATTATTATTCCTCCTGAGTCCCTGCCGTGTTTGACGGAGGGCTTCTTCAGGGAGGTCACTAAGACCTGAGGGACAGTGAGTGGACACGTCTGCCCGACACCATGTCTCTTGCAGGATGATGACATCCCTGTCTCTCAGTCTCTCTCTGAACTCCGGGGCTGTGCTCTTCAGCCCGAACACTGAGGAGCCCAGGCCCTGGATGTGCCACATGGTGATAGATAGGGATCACATTTCTTTCTTTCTACTCTATTTAAGCAATTTATATACTCCTTTAGAATGAGACACATCTGGAAAGTTATTGTGTGAGGAGAAAAGTAAGTATGTAAATAAATAAATAATATATATGTATATATCTTAGGAACCATTTACTTTTACCTGAAAATATGTATATCTGTGTACAGTAGTAGTTTATCAGTCCCAGGGTGAAAAGGTTCAGGTCCTCAGTCTCTCAGTAGGACGTTCCCTTCAGACCTGAAATAAGTCTGGTTGCTCTCCTCTGAACTGCCTCTAGAGCAGCGATATCTTTCTTGAAGTGTGGAGCCCAGAACTGTCCACAGTATCCAGATGAGCTCTAACTAACCTTGTTCTCAATTCTACACTTTTGACAATATACCCTAGCATTGTGTTTGCCTTTTTTATTGCTTCCTGTTAAGGTACACACTGTGTCTGTGTGCAGAGGACTGTGTACCTGTGACTCTGTGTCTGTGTGCAGAGGACTGTGTACCTGTGACTCTGTGTCTGTGGGCAGAGGACTGTATACCTGTGACTCTGTGTCTGTGTACCTGTGACTCTGTGTCTGTGTGCAGGGGCTACAGGTAAATAATCAGTGCCAGTAACCATTAGACTGTATTCACATTAAACACATTAATACATTAAATTTCAGATATTATTCCAGTGATAGATAACATCTTCAATGAGAGGTTATTGTTAATATACAGTATATGTGTCTTTTGCAATGCACAATCAATGTGAAGCGAGGTGTGGTACAGGAGAGAAGAACCCAGGTGCGGAGGTGTATAGAGTGGTCAAGCAAGCAAGGGGTCAAGGGCCAGAGACAGGAACAGTGGAGAAGAGGCAAGAAGAGTAGCCGACGAGGCAGGCGAAAGCTCAGGTCGATCAGGCAAACAATCCAGAGAGGGCAGCCAGGAATCAAACACACTTGTTAAAGACTAACCACCTCCTGTTCTCACTACAACTAAGATGACACTCAGGATTGCCTTTTTATCTAAATATCTTTCACATGTCAAAGAAATCCTAAACCAAACCATTCAGTTCCACTTTAATATTTTACTTGCATCCATTGATCTCATATCAATATAGTATTTAAATACTCTTTATGTACGTAAGTGTTAGTGGAAGAGTGGGGCTTTGCTCTGGGTTACAGTTAAAATTAGGGCTAAGCTGGGTGTTGCTGATTATTCGCTCCACCAGTAGGGCTCAGAGGACGTGCAGAAGACAGGAGTCTGTCCTGCACACACCATTCATTTAAAAAGGCACTGGAACATGTGTTTCCTGGAGGGCTGGGGTCCAGATATTGGGATACACAGAAGCTCCTGGACTTGGTTGCTTTTCTGTTTCAACAGATTGTCTGTATAAGTTAAAAACAAACACAAACTAAAATCGATCAACATGTGACCTGTCCCCCTTCACTGCAAATGGAGGATACAGGAGTAGAGTAGTAATCTGTGCACATTCATAGCAGTGTTGAGATTGTGAGGACTGGCTCAGTAAGTGTCCCTGAGAGATGTGTTTCCCAAGTGTATTCAGATCAAGGCAGGAAGCACACATTTCACACGCTGCCCAATAGATCTCTCACTTCCCTCTGATAACGCTGCCCCCATGTGAGGCTGTGAGCTGCAGTGTGGCTCTGTGATGTCATTATTCATGGCACAGGCCCATTAAACGCTGCACTGCGCTGTGTCCTGCCCCTCCCTGTGAGCAGAGGCTGCTGATTGGTGTGCTGGAGCAGGAGGGCTGCAGGGCTCCACCCCCATCTCACTCTTGATTGGCTGGCTGAGCACTTCCTGTGAACAGCGGTGAACTCACTGGTGACGACCAGGACTGGATCACATGGTTTAACACTGCATTAATGGCAGGCAGTCAAAGTGCATGAACATCTGAATGATAAACTGCACAACACCGCCAAATCAAGCAGACTGTTCAGTAACATATTGAGCCAAGAATCCCATCTATGTTTATGAAATACTGTCCAAAATATCCCCTTGATATTTATTTTCAATGATCTGAGATTGAAGTTGGAACAAGGCGAGCCATAATGCCATCTCTATGCACCTCTTGCAGATGACACATGTAGGCTGAGAAGTGGGGTTCTGATGCTTATGCTATTTTCTATCAGTGTTATTTTAATGTCAACTTTAAAATGTTTATGTCTTAATTAACACCATTAAACAACTGGTTTGGTCCAAAACAATCCTTGAACCTTAGAGTCCAACACAAACAAGCAGTTTGTGAAAAAGGACATCGGTGGACAAGATACAACACAAAGAGCGCTCATACAATATCTCAGCCCATGAAGACAGACTCACAGCCTCTACATGCACCAAAACTAAGACCTAGCAGGAAACATCTCCTTATTGGTGTTCATGCAAAAAAACAAGACATACGGAAGCTGGAGAGACAGGCAAGTTCATAATTGAATGTATGAAGCTGTAGACATTTAGCACCATTGCAGTCTAATTGAGTTAGTGAGTGAGATATGTCAGACTTGTGGTGATTTTGAATTAAAAGTAAAGATAGATATTATGATCATATAAAAACACAAGCCCCCCTTCTGAGCATAGATCTGCAAGAGGCGAATAGTATTTGAGATGTCTATATATAGCATTGTAACTGAACCGTTTAGTAGCCAATCAAATGACAGTCTAATGTGCTCAGTCCTTTCATCTATAGATTTGTAATCTTCAGTTCAGACAGAACACTTAATTGAGAAGAACAAATAGAGAAGACAAACTCTAACAGAGTACAATGAACATAATCTTATTTCTCCTTTCATTTTGCTCTAAAGCAGGTAAGGCTTAGTGTTGTTCACAAATCTGTATGACAGTCCTTACAGAAACAAACACATTTCAAAAACATGAAAGCATTTAATAGCAAGAAACTACTTTTCATTAGTATACATTTAATGTCTGTTCGAAAAACTAAAACTAAATCTGTAAAATAAATTATAATCAATTAGATGTTTTGGATATATATATATATATATATATATATATATATATATATATATATATATATATATATGTATAAGATGTACTGATCTATTCTTACAATGTGTTCTTTCAGTTGCTTTGTTTATTGATACTCGTTGAGATGCAGTATTTGAGAGCAGGAGGTCGTGTTCAGATGGAGCTGTATGTCGTCCTCCCTGCCCGACTCCCTGTGTTTTCCAGGTCTGCTTCTTTGTCAGCTGTTTGCTCAGTCCCCTTCCTTGGTGACAGTGGAGCTCGGAGGTTCAGTTACCCTGAGCTGCAGCGTTTCCAAGAGTTACTCAAGCAATGTCTTGATCTGGAACAAGCAACCATCTGGAGGACCTTCAACATCCATTGTTTCATTTAAACATAATGCAGCTTTATTTCTTGGAGGCTCTGACAACAAGCGCTGTGCAATAGATAGAAGAGGTGATTCTTTTAATCTCAACATTTCCAACATTGATGCGTCAGACGTTGCCAGATACTACTGTGGAGGAATCAGGGACACATCAGAGAGATTCGGATCTGGAACTTCAATACGACTGAAAGGTAAGTCCAGCAATTCACTACTAGTGGATTTACATTGAGTTACAGTGATAATATTTAGGCGGCATCATCTCTAAAAGGCCGTCCGCTCACAATATCATAAAGAAAGGTATTACAGGATTTTCCAAATATTCTCCCTATAAAAGCATTGCTTGTGTTTGGCTGTGTGTCACTAGATGCAGCGCTGGAGGCAGATTGAGTTGCCTGCTGCTGTACAGATCTCTCACCCGTGTGTTTCTGTCAAAAAGACTAGGATGTCATTTCACAATTCATAAATACATGCAAAGAACAATACTCAAAGCTGCAGTGCTTCTCATGATGCGAAAACTAATGTATTGAGTAATATAATAATAATAATAATAATAATAATAATAATAATAATAATAATAATAATATTAATAATAATAATAATAAAGAGCTGACAAAGCCAGAAAAGATGAGACGTGTTTATATAAGTTTATATAGGAATTGTGTTTATAAAAAGAAATTGGGCAAATAATTTAAAAGATCTACGAAATATAATTTCACAAGAAAAATGCACAGTTACGTCAGGATGTAAAGATTCAGATTACTTTATATAACACAATCTCAACTGTATATTAACCCTTACATTACTGATCCAGGCTGCAATGTGTTACTGTAAACCATATTGTCACTCTCTCAGGCTCAGGGTTCGTCAGCAGGAGAGTGGAGCAGCAGCCGGCGTCTGTCTCCGTCCAGCCAGGAGACAGTGTGACTCTGCAGTGTACAATTTACACTGAGACCTGTGCAGGAGAGCACAGTGTTCATTGGTTCAGGCATGGCTCAGGAGAAGCCCTTCCAGGACTCATTTACACCCATGGGAACAGGAGTGATCTGTGTGAGAGCAGCTCTGAGCCTGGGCTTCCTGCACAGGGCTGTGTCTATGAGCTCCCCAAGAGGAACCTCCGCTCCTCTGACACTGGGACTTACTACTGTGCTGTGGCCACATGTGGGCAGATCCTGTTTTGCAACGGGACACGGCTGCACATTGCAGGTTAATGCATATTTTAATTGATTATTTCATTTGTATACAAACGGTACCTTATCAGTGTTATTTCATCATTTATTATTATTAGTCTGAGTGTCGAAACATTGTCTTGTTCTCTTACAATAACGTTATTATTCTTCCCATCGTCATAACACTAACTCCTCCTGCACTGGAAAAAAAATGAATTGTGGGTCAAGTAAATTATACATATTTAATTTTCTTAAATATTACTTAAAACATTGTTTATGTTACTCATACTAAAATCACTTAAATAAGTTAAGCTGTGATAGATATGCAGGTGCTGCCACAGGGGATGCTGGGAGACAGACCTATGGACTTTAATTTGGTCAGTCCGGTTGGACGTTTATTCCATTGTATCACCGCTGTGTGGTTTACCTGTCTGTCTCTCACTGTGTTATGCCTACACTTGTGTTTGTTCCCCCATGACTCATGACTATTCGCGCTGAGAGTAGCCCCCTGTTTTATTCTGAGTTTGTCAGTTCTATGTGCTGCCTGTTCTAAAAGGTAGAGTGTAAGTGCATGTGAGAAATAAAAAACACACGTTCACTCTATCTTGGTGGTCAAGTAAACTAATGACAACAGTAATTAAGTTTGTATATGTTGAAAACAAAATCCAGTTGAAAATACTTAATAAAAATTCTTCAAGTTGTTACACATATTTCTTTTAAGTATTTGCAACTTGCAGTTATTTTAGATTTCCAGTACTTAATTTTGTATACATTTTTAAAATTGAAGGTACTTAAATGATTTAAGGTCCACAAACTACACAAAATTAAGCAATGCTTTAGGAAATTTGTCCATAGCACTGTTCTCTCAATATTATGTGTAATATTCTATTATAAGTTGTTGTAGTTTTATATAATATATATATATATATATATATATATATATATATATATATATATATATATATATATATATATATATATATATATATAATAAGTAATAGTATTGGTAATGACAATAACAATGACACACATTGCCCATCGCAGGTGACCGCAGTGAGGCAGGAGGCAGTGCGGAGGGCCCATGTGGCTGCGGGGGCCACAGTGCGCTCTCTCTCAGTGTCCTGGCTCAGGCTGCAGTGCTCTGTGTGTTTGGGACGCTCGTCACAGCGCTGCTGTGCAGGAGACGCAGAGCAGGGACGGGGCCCCAGGGTGCTGGTAGGCTGCTTTACACTGCACTGCGGATGACTGTGCTCAGAGTGTGCTCTATTACTGTTTCAATAACCAACAAGTGGGACGTACATGAATTGCAATATGATTCATCTTTATGATCAAAACTTTTCTGAATCATCAATGTTTGTTTTTGTCTTGAATGCCAATCTGCATTACTAATGATGCCCTAACAATATGAGGGTCCTAATAGAGAACTCCACCTCAATGCAGACTGAAATCTTATCTGTGTCACTGGTAGCCTCTCTGTCCCACAATCCCCTGGGCCGGGCAGTCTCTGCATCACCTCTCTCTGCTGTGTTTTCAGAAGCAGCTTCTGGACGTCCTCCTCACAGTGACCAACACTGCAGCCCTGCCCACGGCACAGACACAGAGTCACAGGTACACAGTCCTCTGCACACAGACACAGAGTCACAGGTACACAGTCCTCTGCACACAGACACAGAGTCACAGGTACACAGTCCTCTGCCCACAGACACAGAGTCACAGGTACACAGACACAGAGTCACAGGTACACAGTCGTCTGCACACAGACACAGAGTCACAGGTACACAGTCCTCTGCCCACAGCCTCTCACACACGGGTCACACTGAACAGTAACTCACATGATTTCTGAGTGAAGGATCAGTGTTTCACACATGTTACTGGTACATGACTGTTCTCCAGCAGAGAGGAGAAAGAGACGTACTGGCGTACGCAGCCGTGGATTTTGATCAGAATAAAAGGAAAGCTGGAAAAAAGAGGAGAGAAGGGAGGAGTGGCTCAGAGCTGGCCTCGGAGTATGCTGCGGTCAAGACCCAGAGGAGATGAAGCTCCTGTGAAATGTGCTGTGATCGTCAGTTAATGCTCTTATCACACCTTAAAGACACCTTTTCAAATCCAAAAATACCTTGCTTTTACATTAAATTATATTAAATACTATAATATTAAATACATTGTTATTACTACTACACTCTAATTATCTTGTAACTATTAAACCATGTATAACTCATGCATTGGCATCTGATAAAATTGAATCTGGCACCAATAACCAGGACCTTAATATAATGTGTTACTGATGCATTGTGCTTTGCTTGATTGACTATGCGCTGTCCATGACCTCAGTGTTTACGGACATTGTGGGATGTCTACTCAGAGAAAACCACAGATAAATGCTACTGATACTTTTTATGTGTTGTTGATTATTTCTGTCTCCATTAACATATTATTGAAATTGCATGTTCAATAAAAATCTAATTATATGAAAGATGTCCTCTCTTTTATTATCAATGTGTCCCTGAATGTAAAAACCTCAACACAGTGTTTCTCATTCTCGAGATTACTGCAGATCTCATTGACTGCCTGCCATTAATGCAGTGTTAAACCATGTTATCCAGTCCTGCTCGTCACCAGTGAGTTCACCGCTGTTCACAGGAAGTGCTCAGCCGGCCAATAAAGAGTGAGATGGGGGTGGAGCCCTGCAGCCCTCCTGCTCCAGCCCACCAATCAGCAGCCTCTGCTCACAGGGAGGGGCAGGACACAGTGCAGTGCAGCGTTTAATGGGCCTGTGCCATGAATAATGACATCACAGAGCCACACTGCAGCTCACAGCCTCACATGGGGGCAGCGTTACAATAGGAAACTGCAGTCCAATGCTCTGTCATTTTATATTATTATTATTTTACTTTATTTTATTACATTAAATAATTGTAATACAGTACTATAATGAAAAGAGTATTTGATCCCCTGCTGCTTTTGTACGTTTGCCCACTGACAAAGAAATGATCAGTCTATCATTTTAATGGTAGGTGTATTTTAACAGTGAGAGACAGAATAACAACAAAAAAATCCAGAAAAACGCATTTCAAAAAAGTTATAAATTGATTTGTATGTTAATGAGGGAAATAAGTATTTGACCCCTTCGATTTAGTACTTGGTGGCAAAACCCTTGTTGGCAATCACAGAGGTCAGACGTTTCTTGTAGTTGGCCACCAGGTTTGCACACATCTCAGGAGGGATTTTGTCCCACTCCTCTTTGCAGATCCTCTCCAAGTCATTAAGGTTTCGAGGCTGACGTTTGGCAACTCGAACCTTCAGCTCCCTCCACAGATTTTCTATGGGATTAAGGTCTGGAGACTGGCTAGGCCACTCCAGGACCTTAATGTGCTTCTTCTTGAGCCACTCCTTTGTTGCCTTGGCTGTGTGTTTTGGGTCATTGTCATGCTGGAATACCCATCCACGACCCATTTTCAATGCCCTGGCTGAGGGAAGGAGGTTCTCACCCAAGATGTGACGGTACATGGCCCCGTCCATCGTCCCTTTGATGCGGTGCAGTTGTCCTGTCCCCTTAGCAGAAAAATACCCCCAAAGCATAATGTTTCCACCTCCATGTTTGACGGTGGGGATGGTGTTCTTGGGGTCATAGGCAGTGACTATGGTCCCAGCTGCCTTGAGATCATTAACAAGATCCTCCCGTGTAGTTCTGGGCTGATTCCTCACCGTTCTCATGATCATTGAAACTCCACGAGGTGAGATCTTGCATGGAGCCCCAGACCGAGGGAGACTGACAGTTATCTTGTGTTTCTTCCATTTGCGAATAATCGCACCAACTGTTGTCACCTTCTCACCAAGCTGCTTGGCAATGGTCTTGTAGCCCATTCCAGCCTTGTGTAGGTCTACAATCTTGTCCCTGACATCCTTGGACAGCTCTTTGGTCTTGGTCATGGTGGAGAGTTTGGAATCTGATTGATTGATTGCTTCTGTGGACAGGTGTCTTTTATACAGGTAACGAGCTGAGATTAGGAGCACTCCCTTTAAGAGAGTGCTCCTAATCTCAGCTCGTTACCTGTATGAAAGACACCTGGGAGCCAGAAATCTTGCTGATTGATAGGGGATCAAATACTTATTTCACTCATTAACATGCAAATCAATTTATAACTTTTTTGAAATGCGTTTTTCTGGATTGTTTTGTTGTTATTCTGTCTCTCACTGTTAAAATACACCTACCATTAAAATGATAGACTGATAATTTCTTTGTCAGTGGGCAAACGTACAAAATCAGCAGGGGATCAAATACTTTTTTCCCTCACTGTATCTAGTGTTAACTGTACCAGTATCAGACAGAAATACCAATCAATCAAGGACAACCGTACTAAGAGAGACTGGTTGAGTCTTTGTGAAGGGGGGGATAGAGAGAGAGAGGGAACACTTTTTGTATCTGCCATCTTTGGCTTTAAAAGTGAATCCACTGCCTATATATCCTTCATGTCATGTGATACCCGCCTCACACGCCTCATCTCTGAGTGGAGCCTCAATCCGTGCACCGTGCTCACAGCTCCTCTCTTCTAATGACACTTTCATGATCAAAGTCCATTACACCTGCAGCAAATTACCCATCACTCGCCTCTCTTTTCAGCATGAGACTCGACTGGGAAGAAATGTTTTAAGTGGCATAAATAACGGCAAGTGTTGAATCGGCAACATAGTTTACTGCTTTCCAGTGCCGTTATTTTGCTGATTTAACACTTGCTGTAGTCTGTCGGTTACTGAGTAAATTTGGCCCTTTTAATTTCAATCCACAGTACTTTATACATTTCATTTTACAGATACCTGGTGTGTATTGAAATTCTTTAGAAATTTGCTTCAATCTCACATATTTTGTCCACAGAATCAGGACACAGAGCTGATGAATTACGCTGCCCTGAAGTTCACTGCCAACAGAGCAGTGCATCCTGGGAGAAGGAGGCGAGAGACGGACCCACATGTGCTGTATGCTGATGTCAGAGCTCAGCAATGGGACTGAGCGCCCTGGGGGTTAAACCCTGCAGTGACTGTGAGACAGGCCGGCCAGACCAGCTCCTGCATCAGACACAGTCAATTAACTATTTTATATCTTAATGATAATGAACTTGTAACAAGTGGCCACAGTGTGTTCTACTTGTGTGGACATTTACAACTGTTCACCTTCTTAGTACTGCCCCACTGCGTGTGCTGTTAATAATAAATATTAACTATTAATACAAATATGTTCGTATTCACTGTCCTGCACCTATAAACACAATAAAGAGTGACGCTGTGTGACCTGAAGACAGTCATCCTGAAGCACTGAGTCTGCTGCTGAGGTTTGTCGTCCATGTTCATCAACAATACAGTACAAATAAATAACGCAGCACTAATAACATGTCATGAAGGAAATGAGGGCCTGTGTTGCTACAGCTGTCAGTTAAAAACATCACATGAGTGTCTTTGAAGAGAGAGAGGTTCAAATGTGTTAAAGGAAAATGTTACACTGGAGCTGCTCACACATCATGCAGCTTCACTCTTCCTTCACTCTCTCAGTACAGACACAGGAAGTAACGCGGCTCTGGGTCTGTGTCACACACTCTCTCACACACTGTCTATAGTGGACTAACGTCAGTGTAAAGCACTAACAATGACACTCTTATTCATTTCAGTATCATGTCATTAAAGGAAGAAGCAGACTTTATAAAATGCCAGTGCAATGACAATGAGACCAATCCTGCGGCTCATGAGAGCAGAGTGCGTTCTCACTGTGCGGCCTGGACTCTGCAGTGAGGAGATGTGAGCCACACAGCGCCACAGCCCGGGGTGTGAGGAAGGAGCAGAGTCTGCAGGGCTTCAGGATAGAGTGCAGGCTGTGTGGTTGGACATGTTGTGCACAGAGGTGAAGAAGGCTCGTCCTCCCTTTCTCCTCAGCCCTTTAAGAACTGGCAGATACAAGATCTGGGGGAGCTCAGGATCCCATGATGGGACCCACCTCCGGGGACGGCCATCTCCCCCTGCTGGAGCCCGAGTCCAAGATCTTTTAACTATTTTATGAATGATTGTCTTTTAAAAAATGACTTTTAAAAATGAATTTTAACTGTTTTTAAAGATATAGTTGTTTTTAAAGCACTAGTTTTTTTGGTTAGTTTTGTTCTATTTTTTTGTCAAACACATTGACCGTTTGGATTTAATTTTAAATGCATCGGACCGTTTTGGTTTGTTTTTTATTTTTATCATTTTAATTGTTTTTTGATTTGTCCGGTGCATTTTCAGTTATTTTCAATGTATTTGACTCTTTTGTTGGTAGCATTTTTTGCTTTAATCACGTTTGTTTTATTGTTTTGTTTAAGCACATGTTCATTAGAGTTTATATGTTTATATTAATCACTAAGAATTAAAAAAATTTAAGTGATTTTAAGAATTTATTTTTTAAATTTTTTAATCACAAGTATTAAAATTTGTATTGATAGTTTTTATTATTGATATGTAAAATACTTACACCAATAAAACAGTATTTCTCCTCAGCCCAGAGCACTGTGACTCACCCAACCTGGGTCCCAGGACTGACGGACTGACTCCAGCACTCATCTCCTCATTCACACAGGCAGCGCAGTGCCAGTCACACTGTGTCAGGAGTTTGTTTTCAATGGTTCATTTTATTAAGTGTAAAAAGAATAAAACAAACCCTGCAATAAAGGAAACCATTTCGACCTGAAATAAAAATACCTCCAGCTTTACTCATTATGGAAATATGGTATATATATATATATATATATATATATATATATATATATATACTAGGGATGCACCGATACCATTTTTTTCCAGACCGAGTACAAGTATGAGTGCTTACATTTGGGTACTTGCCGATACCGAGTACCGATACCAAGGACTTAATAAAGCAGTATTTCTCCCATAAAAATGACAATTACCATCAAAGTGCAATGCATTTGAAGAAAGTTTGTATTTGTCAGATGCACTCTGGTTGATACAAAATAAAATATAAATAATATCTGAATATCTGTATTAAATACAATGTACACTCACCTAAAGGATTATTAGGAACACCATACTAATACTGTGTTTGACCCCCTTTCGCCTTCAGAACTGCCTTAATTCTACGTGGCATTGATTCAACAAGGTGCTGAAAGCATTCTTTAGAAATGTTGGCCCATATTGATAGGATAGCATCTTGCAGTTGATGGAGATTTGTGGGATGCACATCCAGGGCACGAAGCTCCCGTTCCACCACATCCCAAAGATGCTCTATTGGGTTGAGATCTGGTGACTGTGGGGGCCAGTTTAGTACAGTGAACTCATTGTCATGTTCAAGAAACCACTTTGAAATGATTCAACCTTTGTGACATGGTGCATTATCCTGCTGGAAGTAGCCATCAGAGGATGGGTACATGGTGGTCATAAAGGGATGGACATGGTCAGAAACAATGCTCAGGTAGGCCGTGGCATTTAAACGATGCCCAATTGGCACTAAGGGGCCTACAGTGTGCCAAGAAAACATCCCCCACACCATTACACCACCACCACCAGCCTGCACAGTGGTAACAAGGCATGATGGATCCATGTTCTCATTCTGTTTACGCCAAATTCTGACTCTACCATCTGAATGTCTCAACAGAAATCGAGACTCATCAGACCAGGCAACATTTTTCCAGT
The DNA here is from genome assembly GCF_036373705.1 of Amia ocellicauda. Lineage (NCBI taxonomy): Eukaryota > Metazoa > Chordata > Actinopteri > Amiiformes > Amiidae > Amia > Amia ocellicauda. The sequence continues at coordinate 2,412,683 of NC_089855.1, forward strand.
CTTCAACTGTCCAATTTTGGTGAGCTTGTGCAAATTGTAGCCTCTTTTTCCTATTTGTAGTGGAGATGAGTGGTACCCGGTGGGGTCTTCTGCTGTTGTAGCCCATCCGCCTCAAGGTTGTACGTGTTGTGGCTTCACAAATGCTTTGCTGCATACCTCGGTTGTAACGAGTGGTTATTTCAGTCAAAGTTGCTCTTCTATCAGCTTGAATCAGTCGGCCCATTCTCCTCTGACCTCTAGCATCAACAAGGCATTTTCGCCCCCACAGGACTGCCGCATACTGGATGTTTTTCCCTTTTCACACCATTCTTTGTAAACCCTAGAAATGGTTGTGCGTGAAAATCCCAGTAACTGAGCAGATTGTGAAATACTCAGACCGGCCCGTCTGGCACCAACAACCATGCCACGCTCAAAATTGCTTAAATCACCTTTCTTTCCCATTCAGACATTCAGTTTGGAGTTCAGGAGATTGTCTTGACCAGGACCACACCCCTAAATGCATTGAAGCAACTGCCATGTGATTGGTTGGTTAGATAATTGCATTAATGAGAAATTGAACAGGCGTTCCTAATAATCCTTTAGGTGAGTGTATATCAGGAGGCTCTTTCTGACATCCAAAAATGAACAAACACAGCCTCCACATTGGCACTGTCTCCACATTTCAATTAAATAACTCAATGAACAGCAGTACTGCACCACAAAGCCTGCTGTAACAACGACTGAAATAGTCATCATGCATTAGTGCAGCTCTAAGGACTGAGACTTTATTGGGAAGGTGAGAGTCAGGGTCTTTTGATGAATCATCTCAGTGATCAGCTGTGAGCTTCCATATGAACCAGCATGAATACATCATGTGCAGGACAGCAGGGGAATATTTGTGGTTTGTGGTCACTCAGTTAAAGTTTTTTTGTTGTTGTACATGTTGCATTTATTTTTACATCTTATTAATGTAATTTTGTAACTATTTATAATTAAATAAAAATAATAATAATAATAATAATAATAATAATAATAACTAGTAGAGAGAGAGAGATGGGGAGAAGGGGGTGTTTAAAATAAGGCTATAGCACAATTATTGACGAGTTATATTTACAACAAAAAAACATTTATACAGATTTTATTAACTCGAAATATGAAATACATATTTTACTTTTTAATTAATACAACGTGAAGTGCTATGAAATGGATCTGCCTGTCTATTACAGCTGCGCACATCAATGCAGAAAACAATGCAGGGCTGTGTGCTGCATTAGTAAGCCAGTGTGTTTACTCCGTGTGCCCGGGCAGCTGGCTGAAGCGAGAGGCTCCTCAGTCCTGTATCGAGGCTGAAGCCACAGCCGTCTAAACGCCACACCGGCCAGCCTGTCTGTCCTGCACCGACACACATCTGTCCCATCAGAGGACAGAGACGAGCTCTCACCTGCGATTCTTCACTTCATCAAAATGTGTGCATAGAGGCTACTGTACACAAACAAGAAAAATAAAAATAATAAAAAATAACTTTTAGAAATAAACTGTGTAAACTGGTGTATAAATTGGTATGCACATATCTTAGCAGACTTGTACAGTATAACCACAATATAAACTTAAATAACCAGTCATAAAAAAGCGCTTTTAAATGGCTCAATGCAGAAAACGTGCTTTTCAAATCTACAGTGCCTACACTAATACAAAAGTTAGCATCTTGATCAAACAGCTGACTGATCAAGGCATTGATCCAGAGACCTGGCTTTGCATCGAGATCATTTAGATATTGAGGAATATTCAATCTAATTCAAAAGAACCAGATGTGTGTAATTTGCAACTGAATAAGCATATTGCTGATGAAGTGCCATGAGGTGGTACGGTGAGTGGTATGAGAAAATTTCTATCAGTACGAGTACCAGTACATGAGCACAGTATCGGCCCGATACCCGATACTGGTATCGGTATCGGTGCATCCCCAATATATACACATTTAAAAGACAAGTGTCTGAACAGTATATGTCAATGTAACAGAAGAGGGAGGCATGTGCAGGTGCAGGTCCAGTGGCTCTGCTTGGCCCCTGGTGTTCGGGGCCCCTGTATTTCCTCCGGGTCCCAGATCAGATCAGCCCTCAGCGCTCAGGTCCTCTGCAGTAGATCACAGCCAGCAGGGCCACACAGAGCAGCAGCGCTGCCGTCCTCGCCACGGAGAGCCACGCCAGCACACTCAGCTGGGCGGCACAGGGCCGCTCCAGTGGCTCCAGTGGCTCCGCCTGGTCACCTGATGAGACAGCGATGCAGTCACTGCTGTGGAAATGATCATCACTCAGAGCTGCACCCTGCGCTCCTCAGGATGGAGAGCCATAGCAGCACACTGATCTGAGGGCACAGGGCTCTACAGCTCCAGAGGACAGCAGCCCCGTTATTGTCAGCATGAACTCAATGAAGCATCAGTTACATACTTAACACACACGTCACCAGTAAGCTACACAGTGTGTAGTAGTGCTTATGTGTGCCTTGTCCAGTGTTTATTGCCTGGTTCTGTTTAAATAAAGACATGAATCACTAATACCACTCGTTTATAAGGTTACATTACCAAAGTCTGTGTCTTACACTTAATGCTTTACACAAACATTGGTTCACTCTTCCTAGTCAGTGTGAGAGAGAGAGAGAGAGAGAGAGAGAGAGAGAGAGAGAGTGTGAGACAAATGCATTCAGTTCAATGTGTGTGTCCGGCTAAAATGTATTGATTCAGATCATTTACAGGTAGGCACAAAAGGAACCAATTTAATTTGTGAACAGCATGTGTAACGGACTTAATTTTGTCTTGTTACTATTAAATTAATGCTGAAATCACTGGTTAAAAGTTACTAATTGCAACCTGGCATTTAAAGGGTTACATTCCTTTCATTCATCCATTTTGTGTTGCTTCGCTGAGTCCGCAGCAGTTTAATGGAGTCTCGCTGCTGGTAAGACGGCCCTTATTTTGATTAATAATATATGCAAACTTGATTGATTGAGTCAATAATGCCCCAATTGATGTATTAATTCAGTGTGCGCCTTCGTAACTGTGTAGGATGCACAAAATACCACATTAAACAGGTTCATTTTGTTTTATTATTTTTCAACCACGAGGTGTAGGCCTATTTAAAAACTCACGTGTAAGCTCTGGTGTTTTAAGAGACAGACGATTAACTCTGCATTTCTGCTTGCTTGTGCAGTGGTTTTGCTGAGTGAGGAACATTTCCCTGAACCCTGTATCTATTATTATTTCCCAGCATAACTATTTCTCCAGACTGCGAGTGTGGTTTATCTAAGGCCCTCTTCTCTGGCGAATGAAAGGAACAGGAACTTAAACTGTCACACATGCATGTCAGGCGGACTGTTGTTGCCTGCCATTGACATGAGGAGCACATTTCAAATGAACACAATATTTATATTCATATCTACACATTTGACATAGTTGACTAAACAATTTTACCTCAGGAAATGTTGTTGACCAAGAAGAAGATTGTGATAGTTAAGAAAATGACAGAAACACAAGTTGCAGATCACCTGTTTCCATGTTTGAGTGATGTCCTCCTGCAATGAGCACAGTGTTCACAGTCTGATGGCAAAGCAGGTCTTGGAAAGAAGCAGTTCAGCGTTTGGGCTCTGATTTCATTTCTATACCCAGATTAATCAAAGCGACTGACACAGTGCAGACATGAAGCAGGTTTTATTCACGTTTATAAGTCACAGCAATGGTAGGGAATGTAAGAAACTTCTAATTAAGATAATGTTTATTATTATTTGTTTGTTAATTTATTTTTACATCTAGTACTAATATAGAGTTTTCCATCTCCCCTCTGATCAAGATATGCACAGGCATTATTAACATAATCATATATTTTTTTACCTGCAAACTCCAGCCGTGTCCCGTTGCCAAACAGGATCTGCCCACATGTGGCCACAGCACAGTAGTAAGTCCCAGCGTCAGAGGAGCGGAGGTTCCTCTTGGGGAGCTCATAGACACAGCCCTGTGCAGGAAGCCCAGGCTCAGAGCTGCTCTCACACGGATCACTCCTGTTCCCATGGGTGTAAATGAGTCCTGGAAGGGCTTCTCCTGAGCCATGCCTGAACCAATGAACACTGTGCTCTCCTGCACAGGTCTCAGTGTGTATTGTACACTGCAGAGTCACACTGTCTCCTGGCTGGACGGGGACAGACGCCGGCTGCTGCTCCACTCTCCTGCTGACGGACCCTGAGCCTGAGAGAGTGACAGTATGGTTTACAGTAACACATTGCAGCCTGGATCAGTAATGTAAGGGTTAATATACAGTTGAGATTGTGTTATATAAAGTAATCTGAATCTTTACATCCTGACGTAGCTGTTCATTTTTCATGTGAAATTATTTTTCGTAGATCTGCTCAATTTGCCCAATTTCTGTTTATAAACACAATTCCTATATAAACTTATCTAAACATGTCTCATCTTTTCTGGCTTTGTCAGCTCTTTTCGCAATTTAAACGATATTTGTATCTTGTATTTGTTTAGTTATTTTTATTATAAATTATTTTAAGACATGGAGCTAATTTTAGTATTGTTATTGTAGCATTTATGAAGAATATCTATAAGGCATTTACGTTATATATTTATTAATGAGTATATTATTATTATTATTATTATTATTATTATTATTATTATTATATTACTCAATACATTAGTTTTTCCATCATGAGAAGCACTGCAGCTTTGAGTTTTGTTCTTTGCATGAATTTATGAATTGTGAAATGAGATCCTAGTCTTTTTGACAGAAACACACGGGTGAGAGATCTGTACTGCAGCAGGCAACTCAATCTGCCTCCAGCGCTGCATCTAGTGACACACAGCCAAACACAAGCACTGCTTTTATAGGGAGAATATTTGGACAATCCTGTAATACCTTTCTTTATGATATTGTGAGCGGACGGCCTTTTAGAGATGATGCCGCTCGCAACACAGCATTGTAATTTAATGGAAAACCAGTATCCATTGTAACTTCACATTTAGCATGAGGGGAAATAAAATGTAAGATAAAAACCCCTGATAAGAGAATTGCTGGACTCACCTTTCAGTCGTATTGAAGTTCCAGATCCGAATCTCACTGTTGTGTCCCTGATTGCTCCACAGTAGTATCTGGCAACGTCTGACGCTTCAATGTTGGAAATGTTGAGATTAAAATAATGACCTCTTCTATCTATTGCACAGCGCTTGTTGTCAGACCCTCCATGAAATAAAGCTGCATTATTTTTAAATGAAACTATGGATGTTGAAGGTTCTCCAGATGGTTGCTTGATCCAGACCAAGGCATTGCTTGAGTAACTCTTGGAAACGCTGCAGCTCAGGGTAACTGAACCTCCGAGCTCCACTGTCACCGAGGAAGGGGACTGAGCAAACAGCTGACAGAGAAGCAGACCTGGAAAACACAGGGAGTCGGGCAGGGAGGACGACATACAGCTCCATCTGAACACGACCTCCTGCTCTCAAATACTGCATCTCAACGAGTATCAATAAACAAAGCAACTGAAAGAGCATATTGTAAGAATAGATCAGTACATCTTATATATATATATATCCAAAACATCTAATTGATTATAATTTATTATACAGATTTAGTTTTAGTTTTTCGAACAGACATTAAATGTATACTAATGAAAAGTAGTTTCTTGCTATTAAATGCTTTAATGTTTTTGAAATGTGTTGTTTCACTGAGGACTGTCATACAGATTTGTGAACAACACTAAGCCTTACCTGCTTTAGAGCAAAATGAAAGGAGAAATAAGATTATGTTCATTGTACTCTGTTAGGGTTTGTCTTCTCTATTTGTTCTTCTCAATGAAGTGTTCTGTCTGAACTGAAGATTACAAATCTATAGATGAAAGGACTGAGCACATTAGACTGTCATTTGATTGGCTACTAAGCGGTTCAGTTACAATGCTATATATAGACATCTCAAAGACTATGTTTTGGTGGGGTCAGGGGTTAGGGGTCAGGGGTCAGGCCAGGAGACACAAGGATTGGAGGGAGGGAATCACGTGGGGGGGTTGGTGAAGAAGACGCTGTACTGAGAGGGTGTTGATTGAGCAGAAGTTGTACAAATAATTTGCATTAGCAACCTGAGCAAGTTGGCTGGTATTGAGACCCAGGGAAATAGTGAACGTGTAGGTCTTGTGGGTTGATTGTTTTGGCGTGGGCTTGGCTAATAAAGCCCGTGGTGTGTAGAGACAGGAAAAATAAATCCTACCTCTTATTTGGCAGATCACCTTGTCGTTATTTTTGTTATAATTCAGGGAAGGTCATTAGTCAGCGCACTCGAAACGCTACAATATGAATATATGATGTTTTGAAAATCACGTGTCTTCAGCAATTATAAATTATAACTCTTTCACAATGAGCAGCATTGGTTAGGGCTCTGCACTCATAACTGGAAGGTTGTGGGTTTGAATCCCGGGTGGGGCGGTGCTGTTGTCCCCTTGAGCAGGTACTTCACTTAGATTGCTCCAGTAAAATGCCCAGCGGTATAAATGGGTGCAAATGTTAGTTGCCCTGGATAAGAGTGTCAGCTAAATGACAAAAATAATATTATATTCAGTGTAGCCTACCGCTATTTACATATTAAATGCTGTATGTGTATATAATTCAAATATTTAGTATCATATAACAACGGATATGCGGGAGAAATTCACATACGCAGAGATATTTACTGTTGAATGGCAGTCCTAGTGTTAAGCACTTGTGTGACTAATTTCACAATGGACACTATACAGTGACCCTGTACACAAGACCTCATGCATATAGATTTATATATTGTTTTATATATATTCGCATAATGTTGTTATTTTGCAATGTATATGATTAGTGATGTACTGGCTAAAAAGACTTGCAGCTGTTGCAGACTGTCATGGTCTCCTAGCACTCCCGCTCTATCCCCACTAGGGGCCGCCATTTCCCTGCCTTCTCTCTGCTCTCGTCACTCTATTATCATTCCGGTCACCCATGTGCTCTCCTGTTCTATCCCTCTGTTCCTATTCGTCCTGCACCTCCCAAGCCTGGTTCCTGCTTCCCTTTATAATCCCCTCACTTCCCTCAGTCGGGGCGAAGTCTTGCCAGTCCTAACTGCAATGCCGAGCCCTGTTTCCCACGACCGTCGCCTGTTCCCACGACCATCGCCTGTTCCCACGACCATCGCCTGTTCCCACGACCATCGCCTGTTCCCACGACCACGTCTTCGCCCAGCCCTTGTTTGCCCTGCATTGCCGTTTCCTGACCCACGCTTGTCCGACCATCCCGCGATCCAGCACTGCACTTGGGTCCCCTGTTCCCGAGCCCCCGATGCAAACGTGACACAGACAAGAGTGTTTTTAAGACAATGCATGGAGGAAAGACAGAGGGCTAGAAAAATCTGGGGACTGGCTGAGATGATTCCTGCTCTATTCGTATCTGTGCGCCGCACAAAAAACAGGTTTGCAACGCGCAAAATAACACATAGAAAAATATGGCGTTAACTCCACGCACAGCACGATTTCAGGGGACAGCGACTAGACCGCGGCATTCCAGCGCACAGTCAATAATGTCTGTTTTATTCATGGTTGTATGTGTCTGCACCAGAACAAGTTCCTAACAGTCTTTTTTGACTTAATGGCCATACATACATACATACATACATACATACATACATACATGCATACATGCATACATAGGAAACGTGGTTAGTAGCATGCATGTTCCATTTTTGAAATTGAAAGGAACACAGCCCACCTTTTCTCTTACATGTAAAACTTTAAACTGATGCCAAATGTATCATGCATGGCAACACGCCCCTTATATATGATATAGGCTGCATATACATAATGTTGTAGTGCGTACGAGTGAGGTTTAATGTTTACTTGACAGTAGGCACTACTCTCACGAAAGATGTGTTATAAAGGAAACAATTTTTCAGACATCTAATAGATTTCAGAATAATGAACAAAGCAACAGCAGAATCAATGAATGAGTGAATAAGTCATGGAGAAAAATGTAAAAATCATAACCCAAAAGAACAACTGAGTACAGTTGTGTAGTTTCCTAGTAGCGGTTGTGTGAAAGCTGTGTTTTGTTCCCTCATGTTGTGCAAGAAAGGAGCTGTGAGAAGGTCATTTTGCAGCCCCTAAACTAACATGAAGCACTATTTTAACGTATAACTGCACTTTAAGTGTGTATTTTTGAAAACATATTTCACAATTTTAACAAAAAAGGACGCATAAAAAGATTGGAAAGTGTTTTATTATTTTTACAGGAATAAAAAGTACCAACCTTGAAATATTAAACATCATGTCTAAATTAGGTTAAGGTGGTTAAACAGCAGTTAAGATTAAGGTAACACTGACAAAGCTTAAATGTGAAAGGCAAAATTGAAATCCTCAAAATATTACAAATATATATAACTAAGGCTGATAATTGTATTACCTGCCCCACAGACATTACCTGCCCCACATGCAATACCTCCCCCACAGGCATTACCTGCCCCACAGGCACAGGGACCTGCACAGAGACACATATCATATACAAACAAACATTTAAGTATACATTTAATTTAATATTTGGCAGTTAAACTATTGACTTATAACTCCAGTTACTCTCATCCTGTGTCATCCTGTGTCATTTAAGTGGGACCCGTGTCGTTCTGCACCCACGAGTGGGGACTCTATGGTGAATATGCTGCTGCTGAGGGACCACACTGATAAACAACGTGAGTCACAGTCTAATGGTGAGAGCTGCTGCACAGCAGGTTCCTCCTGCAGACGGGCGCATTGCACCTCCACTGCTCACAGTCGCCGCACTGCCTCAGTTGTGTCTCAGTGTGAGTCTGAAGAGTGGCGGCTCAATTTCACCCTTTTTTCTCACAAATATTTCCCAAAATAAAACCAACATCCTCTTATAATAATCACTTTGAGTTTCAGTGTTTTAAAATAAATATCAAACAGGACACAATCTCAATGTCCCATTTGAAGTTCAGCAGTGTGAGAGAATCGGTCGTCTCTGAACACTCGGCGCTGCAGATGTGTGTCATTGTCTGTGTTGTTGCTCAGAGCTGAGTTCATTATAGAGCAGTCACATGTGAGCAGTCACAATGGACTATTTTAAAGTATTTATTAAAACTTTCATAGTAAAAGAATTGATCCCTTTGTGAAACCCAGCTCTGATTTTGCACAGAGGATCTCCTGTCTCCGGCAGTATTGATGGCTGCGGTGTTACTGAGTACCAGAGTCTTCAGTTGATATAGTTCACTGAACCTCCAACACATCAACAGAGAAAACAAGCAAACATGTCCACACGCAAAATACTAATACAAAATAGGACAAATAAACAAATATGAACAGAAGGCTTTGTCCGCTCAGGCTCGGTGAACCTTGTGAGATTTATTGGGGAGCCGCTGTGAGGACATCCCTCACTTCACACAATCCTCCGGGGCAGTCAGTTCACCCGCTCTGCCACCAGGTGGGGCTGCAGCCACAGAGATGTGCAGGAGGGCTTCACGCTGGCTCTGACTCCGGGAGCTGCAGCACATGCGTGTGCGTGTGCGTGTGTCTGTGTGTGTGAGTGCATGTGCCGGTGAGGGCGGGGGCTGCGGTCTGTACTCAGCGCAAGCAGAGCTGCAGCCAGACCACCCGCTCTCAGCCCCCTCCTCCACTGCCCGCCTGGGGGGCTATTATTGTTTCCACAGGATGTTTGTGCTTCACATTGAGAACAAATTGTGGGTTTTTCAGGAAACGTACTCTTCAGTCTCGACCTTATCGATGACACGAACACAGCGTCTATATATACACGAGCGTGCGCCACAAATATGTGTGACCAACAAACAACCCAACAAAACAAGCACTAATGATGAGAAAAACAAAAGAGGACCACACTGGGGCTTCTTTCACAAAGGGCCTCGGCTCTCTCGGCCAAACCGACGCTGCTCTCACCTCTGACACACGCGGCTCCAGGGCTCAGCTGAAGTGCAGACTCACACCAGAGACACCGTGCAGGGTGTCAAACTGCACTACATATACAGCAGCTCAAAGATAGAAACTCAAAAATAGCAAGAAGTAAATCCTTTAAATAGGACACTTCATGAAACTGCTTTCTTTAGTTTGTTTTAAATCATACTTTAATTTCCTTTAATTATCTACAAACTGTTTTAGACTGGTGTTGTGGTCATATAAGATTTGAGTAATGTTACATTGTCCAATACAAAACAGACAAATAAAAGGTCTTATGTTGCCGTTCACTGCACTGTGCTGTAAAGACGGCCGTGCAGCCGTGGTGTTGGGGTGCAGCCCTGCGTCCGGGAGCAGCTCTGTTTGTGCTGCTGCTGGGTGTTGCTGTGAGAGTGTGTGCAGTGGTTTCTTGTGAGACGGGGCGTGTGGTGAGCAGGGCTGTGTGTAGGTCAGCCTTCCTGTCCCACTCGGTGCCTCTCACAGTAAAACACGACTGATATTGCCCATGGAAAATAACACACAGCCCACCACACACCACGAGATACAGCTGTGAACCAACAGAGCCGAGGAGACAAACAGAAAAGTGTGAATGTGTGTGAGTGTGTGTCTGTGTGAGTGTGTGTGTGTGTGTGTGTCTGTGTGTGTGTGTGTGTGAGTGAGTGTGTGCGTGTGTGTGTAAGTGTGTGTCTGTGCGTGTGTGTGAGAGTGAGTGTGTGTGTCTGTGTGTGAGAGTGAGTGTGTATGTGAGTGTGTGTGTGTGTGTGTGTGTGTGTGAGAGTGAGTGTGTGTGAGTGTGTGTCTGTGTGGCACATTTCTGTCTTCATTATTGCATCAGTCACTCAAATCAGTACTATGTGAAGTTGTGATGTCTTTCAATTTCCAGTGAGAACATTTAAAACTAAAAGTACACTTTGATGAAATGATACACAAACTGGGTGAAATCAATCAGTTCTTGTCATTCAGTGTCTCTACAAAATACAGAGTGAAATGAACCGCTTTTCCATGACTAATTAGAAAGGTGATGTGCAATTGGTTTATTTATTGAATGTATTTTGTATTGATTTATGTTTGAAATGGTTTACGGTTGTTTAACACCTGTAGTCAAATGTCTTAAAGCAGCCGTTTGAGGTGTGAGTGACTGCTCTCCACTCTCTGCACTCATACAGCGCCGGGCTTTGAGCAAAGCTCTTGCCACATATAGGTAACGCTTCAGATTGTGTGGCCTATTGATCAGTGTATAGTTTATCAATTGATAACCTATTAACAATCGACTACTTGCTAAACAACGTTCAGAGAATGTTAATGTAATATCTCTGTGTACCAAAACCGGCATCAGCGTGAAAACAGCAGCCGCTTACAGAACGGCTCAGCCCCTGCAGTGCAGATATCAGACCCGTGAGCCGAGTTACAGAGACGATCGGGACAAACTGTGACACCCCCACTGCAGACGGTGTTCCTTCCCATTGACAGTTTTCAGTATAGCTAGATATTAAATACATTGTACTGAACTGTAATGTTCAAGTAGGTGAATGTTCATTGATTCTCAATCGGATCTATTTAATATTAAACTGGGCCACACAAGCGGAAGTGTCACCAGAATGGAATATATCACTGAAGATGAAAATACAGCAACACTGCGTCGCACACAAGGAACTGACTGCTGCTACTGGCTGTGTCTGAGTTCAGTGTTTGTTTCTGTACACGTGTGCTCAGCTATAACTGCACACATGAAAGCATCCGCACACAGGCAACACTTGTATCACAGTGTCGTTCATACATGAGCTGTAAATAGTTTATAAAACAGTTAGGAAGCATTAATAATTCCATTTATAAATGATCAATAACCTTTTACAATATATGATTGATCATTTATAATAATGATTTATTAATGACACTGTAATAGTGTTACCCACACACAACACTGTGTGCAGTGCCTTTGTTTTATGTATGTATATATGTATGTATTTATCTATTTAAAATTGATTCTGGAGTATTCTCTTTAGTAACCAAAATAAAATAACAGCCTCCGCTCACTGTGATCCCAGCAATAAAACAAATGCAATAAATCTAATGCAATAAAGCGTGACACAAAACCTTTCTTGAAAATAACCAACACAAGGGACAGACTGCAAAATTAAATTAAAATATTTGTATTATTAATTTATTCAGGAAAATCTTTTATATTTCAGTTTCCATATAATGTTATTGTTATATAATAATACATTTCAATGTGGAGCCGTACAGCAGACAGACGCCGCCGCAATCACACAAACAGCGGGACTCTCTCTCACAGAAACACAAATCACACCAACTGCATTTTAAACAAGACTGAAAAGTGCTGTTTCACGACAATACAATAATAATACT